>NW_005066197.1:0-703 GCF_000277835.1 Geospiza fortis | reverse complement strand
TTTTTTTTTTTTTGGTGGGTTTTGTTTATTTATTTGATTGTTTTCAATATGTTTTCTAATTAAGAAAAAATTCTATGATTTTATGGACTGAAGGAAATTTATTTTAGTGTAGAACTAGAAGGCCTACTTAAAAGTTTAAATTCCACTTTTGTTTTCCTGTTTTCTGAGACGGAGGTAGGTTTCTGTTTCTATTTCCAATTGACAGTGTATTCACCGCTAACAGGAGATCCTATATTGTTACTTGTAAGCTGAATCAATGATTGTATGTTGTGACAATTACCTAGTCTTGTCCCTAAGCACTTGAAAGGTGAGGGTAAGTATGTTGTTTCTGTTTATTTTCTGTGCTAGATTTTGAAGAGTGAGGAAAAAATATGAAAAGCCAGGGAAAATCCTCAAGAGATGATGCAGTTTATTGCAAATTGCAGGATTAAGTATACTTAGAGTAGGTGGTAGCCTTCTCCTAAAACCTCAAAAGTGAGATGTTACAGTGTCTCTAGAATACCTATTGGTATGTTTCAGGGAGGGAAAAAATGTCCAAGCTATCTAACATAAATAATTTTTACTACAAATTATGCTGATTCTTTCACATTCTGCTTCCAGACACCTGGAAAACAATTGATTGTCTCTCTCTTAACTAGAGCTTAGTTATTAGAAGATTGTTATCAATGTCCTTCCTTCCTCAGTCTTCTCTTTTCTAGACTAA
>NW_005066196.1:0-703 GCF_000277835.1 Geospiza fortis | reverse complement strand
TTCATGAAAAGATGTCTGCGACAGCTTGTTACCACTCTGCCACTTCTGGGCAGTATTTTACTCTCTGTGACTTTGGAGTGGGAACAGACAGTGTTGTCTTAAAGGAGAGGTCAAAGAAAGACTGTGTTGGATTCGTGTTTCCTGCCTCTTACCCTACAACAGTAGGAAGGCACAAAACTGAGTACCTTTTTGTTGCTCCGTCTTTCCTAGGGGCTAAATTGGCATGAAGGAGAGGATTTTTTATAGAGGATCACTGTTAGAATATGTGTATAGCACATATGGCATTCCTCACCCCTTACACAGCTTTACTGTTGTGTTTTGTCATGGGGTACCTCTTACCTTTTAACTAAAACGGGAGTACTTGTGGTCCTTATTATTGTGGAGGGCAGCTCACAGTTCTCCGGGAATAAGGTACACATGGTAAGAAAAGCTCCAGGCCTCTTGGCAGGGGTGGAAAATTTTCTCTTTGTTTTAAACAGAGATAGTTTTTTATCTTTTAAGCTCAAATCTTTTCTGACACACAAAAGAATGTAAAATACAGAAGCACTTTAGTTCAAAACCTGAAATGTTTGTCTTTTGGGAATTATATTTCTATATGAAGTGTGACTAGATTAACACTGCTGAAGTACACAAACTGTAGAAATTACTGAAAATTAGCTCTTGCTGGTAGTATGTAGCAGCTGAAATAGCTGCTAATAAAGTC
>NW_005066195.1:0-703 GCF_000277835.1 Geospiza fortis | reverse complement strand
TTTTTTTTTCTCTTCTAAGTCAGAACTGCATCCCTGTCAGGAGGCAGGACTAACTTGAACCATGTTAAATCAGCTGAGATCACTTAATGATTTAATGATCCTTTTATCTCCAGTGGAGCTTTGTGAATAAGTCCTAGCCTGGACTTTCTTTTCTGGAACACCCTTACATTGTTGTATTTTCATATATAAAGCATCAGAATTTACTTTTGATTTATAGTAATAAGTAGTCTCAGTGTCTGTGATTTATTTTCCAATCTAATAAGCCTTATGGCATGTAGATTAAAATATGACATATAACCAGCATACTTTTTCCTGTGCTGTTGGTGTGGCTTCAAAGGGCTGGGGATGCTTTGGGGGCTGTGTGACAGTTTTGCATATCCTGCGTGGTGGAATTCTTTTCACATACTGGCACATTTCAGCACTCTGGAGCTGACCTAACAAGTTCTTCAGTATCTTAGTCTACAGGAGGAAAAAAAACCAAAACAGGCAAATGTCCTTGCTTCTATGGCTCTGAGGATAATATCAAAGTGTACACCAGTGCAGTGATATTTTCCTGAGTTTGCAAACCCATTTCTCATAGCTGTTTTCTTTCTCTATGTCTGATACTTTTACTGATGAGAAATGGGTAAGAATAAAGCCCAATTTCTGACAAGTGTCAGAAAAAGGCACTTGTGGAAATCAATGTGAAGACTGGTAGTAAGGT
>NW_005066194.1:0-703 GCF_000277835.1 Geospiza fortis | reverse complement strand
CCACAAGCTCTGTGAGGGAGAAAATTTGAAGCATTATGGAACTTGGGGATTCTAAAAGGTTCGGAACCGGGGGTGTCCCTGTGGCTCATCTGACAAAGCCAACACAGTCTGATGGGGAGAGCTTCAAGCTTGAGACTGAAATACCACACAGGACCTGCTTCCAGCAGACCAAAAGGGAGTTTACCTAGCAAGTTCCATAGAATTACCTCAGTTAGGCACAGCCTGATTGGTTTTGGTGGTTCCAGTATCCATTTGTGTCCAGTGAGGGCTGTCAGCCCTGCACAGCTCTCTGCATGGGGTATCTCTCAGGTACACTGGTTTGGTGGTGAAGATGCTGACCTGACTGCTGGAAGGAGGGACAATGCCCAGGCACAGGAGGGCAAGGTGGCTCTCAGAGGCTCTCCAGCACCAATTCTGACACACCCTACCTCTGCAATGACTTTTCAGTGAAAAGGCCAATGCAGAACTCCACTCAGGGCGCAACCATCCAGGGAAGATCCCCCAAATGAGACAGCAGCATTCCTTTTCCTCCCTCAGATTTCCTTAGGGCTATCTGGGAAAGGAAGGGTGAGATCTAATTCTGTAATAGTCTCTTTCCATCAGGAGCAGCAGAGATAGAACACTGCAATCAGTTATTTTAGACACAAGAACAACTTCTTGCCTGCTCTTGCACGTACCACAAATTTCCTTACTTACACTAAGT
>NW_005066193.1:0-703 GCF_000277835.1 Geospiza fortis | reverse complement strand
AAAAAAAATAAAGAATTTGGTGTTGATAAAAGCTTGATCTTCCTGGCAAGCTGCTGGGGATAGTGTAGTTCCTCCTGCAACTGCAAGGAAGTAAACTGGTGTTATTAGCGGAGGAGGAACCATTCCCTGTTATTCAGGTTGTTTAATACTTCCCACATAAGAGCCTGTATTTAATTCTAATCTCCCTACTGAACTTGAATTCCACTTGGATGAAATTTTGCAGAAAGCCATGTGATTTAGGTGGAGATTTTTGAAGGAGAGAGGAGACCTTTGCTGGAATAATTTGTATTCTGTAAGAGACTCAAGGAAAAAACATCTATTTTTCACTCCAGTGAAACCTCCAATAATCATTTCTTCAAGTTAATCTTCACCCTTGTTTACTTGGGACTTAAACACAGGTTTTAGCAAGAGGAATCCTTTTGTAATTGCATATCCATGAACACATTGCAGCAGAGCAAGATCTTTCCTGGATGTGGAATTTCAGGCACCTGGGGGTTACTCTGTCTTCCTTTGGAGAGAGGAGGAACACGCTCTCAGTTGAATCCAGCACCTAGAACCTATTGTCCACTGATGAAATCAAATTAAAATACTGTGGGAAGAACTGAAAGTGGATAAAGAGCCTGGTGGATGATACCAGCACTCAACATCCATGCTTGGACTGGAAGCAGCTCTGAGGAGTGTCACTGTGATATTTTATGAAAAA
>NW_005066192.1:0-704 GCF_000277835.1 Geospiza fortis | reverse complement strand
CTTTAAAAGTTTAGCTGTATTTTTTGTAGTGTCTTATACTTCATACCTAATCATTGCTTCAGCTGAGCAAGTAGCTGACTCCTATGTTTGGTGACTAAAAAGTGACTTCTGAACTTTGGACAGAATGGTACCATTTGCTAATCATCCATGCATCTGAGAACATGGAAGTCCATGCATAGATTATAAGAAAAATTAAAATACACACTGATGGGAAGGCTGTGAGGTACGACTTGAACTTCACACTGCCTGTACTATATCCTGTTTTCCTCAGTGGAGGACTAGATCTTTTGAAAAATTGAGCTATTTAGTGAGAGAGCCTTACAGTTACTAAAAGCCTTTTTGGGCTGCTTCAGTGAGAAAATTACGGTAAGGTCCATTTTGCAGGCTTCAAGCTATGTCATAGGACATAACCTTATCAGCCAGGTTTTCCAGTAAGAACAAATATAAATGCCCTGTTTTCAGTGGTGCTCTTGCTATCAACAACCAATGTATTATTCAGAAAGTCATCCAATTTGGCACTCTATCAGTAGAAACAGTTGGAGTGAAGTGCAACTGTTTGCAGCTGGACTGTTTCACACATCACTCTTACATAGTAGTGGTAAAACAACATTCTGAATTATCTGGATAATGGCCTCAAAATTTGAATTAAATCAGTTATTTTACAATTTTTTAACAGCTTTTCTAGGTTAGAAAATAAACAATCA
>NW_005066191.1:0-704 GCF_000277835.1 Geospiza fortis | reverse complement strand
CCTCACAACCTCAAAGCAGTCTCTGCTTCCAGAGATAGAGGGAGAACAAACTTCCCAGGTGTAGTCTGAGCCAACTTTCTCTTGTGGAATTCCAACACCCTTCTGGGGTAAGCTGGGTAACTGTGCTCAGTAATTTCCCATTTTCTTGTGAGAGCATGCTTTGCAAAAGCAAAGTGATTGCAGGGAGTAGGGGCATCCAGTTAGGAACTACAGCACTCAGTTCTATGTATTCCCACCCACCATTTGGTTCCCAACTTTTCCTCTTTTTCTGGTGATCACAGAGCCCATGTTCCTGAAGCCCTCTGAAGTGTTTTCAGAGATGTATGGATGACTGGGTAATCCCTGTCAATCTGAGAAAGATTTTCTCAGCAATGGTGGAATAAGGGAGAAGGGAACAAGGTGTTTTCTGTGGACCCAGTCTGGTTTTGTGCTTCAAGACAGTTCACTGGATAGAGAAATACCACCTTTTGTTTTCATTCATTATGTTCATATTTTGACCTATGCTTGGAGAGAGAAGTCAATGTTCAACTACTTATATCCATGGTTCCATGCTTTGAAAGGTTGTTAAAGGGTCTGAATACACATGAAACCAAGTGAGCCCAACTGGAACTTTGGGAACAGAAAATCAAAGTTAACATTCTCAAACATGGCAATGTCATACAGAATCCAAAGTCTCAGTTACAAAATGTCACAGCACCACAAAT
>NW_005066190.1:0-704 GCF_000277835.1 Geospiza fortis | reverse complement strand
AAAAAAAAAAAAATCCTTCGCTGCTTGCATGCTTTTAGATATGCCGGAGTTCACAGTAACACCTCTGCAATTACATCCCAATTTCCTTGCCTTTTTTTTAATAAAGAAATGAAGTCAGTAACTAAGTAGTCATTATTATAGCAAGTAGATAGAATATCAAGTACAATAAATCCATTAATTAGATTGGATACTTTTTACTATTCAGCTTAGCTAAGAAAGTTGGACCAAATGAGACGAGACAGGAAGTTCTGCTGCACTCCATGACCTGTCTCTGATACACAGAGGGTCAACCAGGAGGGATTGTGGATACTTCCCTTGAATATTCTCCCAACAATTCAGTTTGCAGTGCAAGGAATTCCTCAGGCAGGTGTGGTTTCTCTGTATTTTTTGCACTAATGATCCATGTAACCCTATAAAGCTTTCTCCTCTACACAACAGCTCAGCTTCCTTTATGCAAATGTAAACTTTCAGCATCCAAATCAGTTGACAACCAGCATAAAAACTTGGGAATTTTCAGAATCCCACTGGATCTCCCATTTCCTGATTTTACCTTTCTCTCCTGGACAGTCCTACTAACAGGGATCAAACACAAAGCAACATACCAGCACCTGCACTGCCTGACTAAACAAACCTAGCAGCTGCATAGTCCCTTCTCAAAGACATGAGAGAAAAGCAAGAAATGAGACATTTCAGGGAAAAAAAAA
>NW_005066189.1:0-704 GCF_000277835.1 Geospiza fortis | reverse complement strand
TGGGACAGGGAGTGGTCAGCGGGGTGGCCAGGGGGAGGGGACAGAGAAGTGATGTGCGGGATCAGAGGACAGAGGGCCGTCCCAGGTGACAGACAGGTGTCCCAGGTGACAGACAGGTGACCCAGGTGACAGGTGGTGACATCCCAGGTGATGGAGAGTGACCCAGGTGACAGACAGGTGACTCAGGTGACACAGAGGTGTCCGAGGTGACAGGGGGTGACATCCCAGGTGACAGGGGGTGACAGGGGCTGTCCCAGGTGCTCTCACCTCATCCTTGCAGCGCAGGAAGGTGCAGGGGACATGGGGGGGACATGGGGGTGATGCAGGGGGACAGAGGGAGGGCCCAGGTGACAGGGGTGTGACCCAGGTGACAGACAGGTGTGCCAGGTGTCCCCCAGGTGCTCTCACCTCGTCCGGGTGGGGGACAGGGGGGGGACATGGGGGTGATGCAGGGGGACAGAGGGGTGACCCAGGTGACAGGTGGTGACAGCCCAGGTGACAGGTGGTGACAGCCCAGGTGTCCCCCAGGTGCTCTCACCTCGTCCTTGCAGCGCAGGAAGGTGTGGTACTTGTAGTGGTGCAGGGAGTGGTACAGCGTGTACAGGAACGACTTCTCCACCTCCACCTTGAACTCCTGCGGGGACACCTGGGCTCAGGGACACCCCCACACACACCTGGGGACCCCCCAAAGCCACCTGGGACCC
>NW_005066188.1:0-704 GCF_000277835.1 Geospiza fortis | reverse complement strand
CCTTTTTCTCCTGCCATGATGCAGTCTATAGATGAAGAAAGCTTTCATTGTGGTTTCCCTCTTCCATCTTTCTGTATTACTCTGACGCAAAATTCCATTTTTTTTCCCAAGATGGGCTGGAAGTGCAGCAGAAACATGTCATACTGATTTCCAGGAATACCATATTCTGTGTCTTGGAAAGAGCCATGACGACACCTCGGCATGCAGAACCTACTTAGGAATATTGCCTGGAGTTGTCAGGGCTCAGCAGGAGGGACTGTGCAACCTTTTAGCTTACCCTGAAAAGCAGAAGGTCCAGTTTGTTTCTTCCCAGTAGTCTAGGGTCAAATGTTTGCTCTGCAGGGAGCAAGAGGTTTTCTGTATGGTCTCCAGCTTCAAAGAAGAATTGGTGTGAGGCCAAATGCCAAGTGCTTTAGAAATTTCTCCTGGTAGACTAAGGGCTACAGTTTATCTCAAATTACTGCCAAGAGACGGCAGAGATTCATAAAGGAAGTTGTGGTAAGATGCTCAAATTTAGGGACTGAGTCAAACCCTTAGCAGTAAGGTCACATGCTGAGAACAGGAGAGGACTTTCTTGATTTAGCAAGACTGCTGTTTCTTTAAGATAAATTTGGATTTTTATGTCTTCTAGACTGACAGGTGTGAGAATCTTCTGAAATGCATTTTGAAAGTGACAGAGCAAGTGTGACTTATGCATACAATTT
>NW_005066187.1:0-704 GCF_000277835.1 Geospiza fortis | reverse complement strand
GTTCTCTTCACACAGATTGAGAAGTTGCAAAATCAAATTGAAAAAGAGAAGCAAAGCAATCAAGATTTGGAAACCTTGAGTGAGGAGCTGATAAAAGATAAAGAGCAGCTACAAGTTGTCATGGAGACTCTAAAAGCCGACAAAGACAGACAGGTGTGAATTTCTCAATGTAATATAACAACATGTGCTCAGTAATTCAGTGATGCCATTTACAGCATCTGGTTCTCTCAGGGAGATATGGCAATTTGAGAGCTGTTAAGTGCAGGTTGAACTTGTTCAAATCTAGGTTAAAATCTTCTTCAAGTCTTAAAGCCCAACGTGTTTTGCTGATTCCTGCTCTTATTACTATAAGGGGATCTTCAGGCTATTATATGAACATGCCCCCTTGAGTGAAAAAGCCCTTGAATCTTACTCAGTGGAATACCAACTGGTTTTAGGATGCGCAAATAAATCCCCATTTGGTTGCTGAAGGTGGTCTTCCATCACCAGTATGGCATGGTTGGTTTGGTTGATTGAGGTTCTTAGGCACTCAGCCTTTTTGCTTTATTTAAAAGAGATGCTGAGAAAGTACTTGTCTTCTGGATTGACATTTTAATTGCCCGTCAGCTTTTACCACTGTGCTGCAGTTCATGTGCAATGCCTGAAAACTCTCTTATTACAGGTTTGTGCAAGTATCATCTGTACTGATTTGACAAATTAAAAAA
>NW_005066186.1:0-704 GCF_000277835.1 Geospiza fortis | reverse complement strand
TTTTTTCCTCCACCTGCAGCTTTTTAGCAACTACTAATTTTACATAGTCCTTGTAGTCTGATTGCTTATACTTAAAGCAGCAGTCTCCTTCAGGAGAATGGAGAAAATTAATCTGATTGTTTTGGTTTTTTTCATGGTATTGAAAAAAAAAGTAATTGTCAGTTGTTTTTACAAGAAGAAGGAAGAAAATAATCAATTTTTCTGCCAAGCTTCCATTTTTATCCAGCAAATAACATTCATCTTACAAATGATTTTTGGGTGTCAGTGGAATTCCAAGCTCTCAAAAGGTTTATGTACACTCTTGTTAGTTTGGTTTAATGATAGATGTAATACAGATGGTATTCTTCACTTTTATCATGGGCTATACCTATATAAAGGGCTCTTTCTTTAAACAAAGGTAATAAACCAAGAAGAGATTGGGCTCCTTAACTACTTAACTATTGCCTCAGTACTTCTCATCCTTTTGGATAATTCCAGCAAGTTCTTCCCAAGGAAATTATGACATGAAGGGAACTTATTTAAATCAGTGCTTGTGTGAGATGGCCCATGTTGCTTGGTCATGAACTCTTTCTGTTATTTGTCTGAGCACAAGTAATCTGGTGTAATGTCTCTCTCTACCATGTCATTAAAATCTGACTCCTGCTTAAAATGGGATAGCTTCACCTATATTGACAACTGGAAATATCTTATGCTCTGTACCCATG
>NW_005066185.1:0-704 GCF_000277835.1 Geospiza fortis | reverse complement strand
TGAATCCAGAGAGCACCCAGCTTCCAAGGTCCTGTCCTAACTTCAGAATCTGCTCACTGGAGCCATCAGACACAGGAAAGTTGGAGGAACACTCAGTCCCACAAATGAGATGAGGGAAAAGCACTTTTCCCCCTGTTCATTGCAGTATGCATTTATAAACTGGAACACTCTGATGCAGCCCTGAATATGAACCATTCACATCTGACAGTCTTTGCAAGGACATTCAGGCTCTTGTCACATTCAAATCATGAGATGGCATTGAAATCAAACTGCTTACCTTCAGCTTTCATGTAATGCACAGAGTATGCAATCACTTTGTCTGAGTTGTAGAGTGGCCTCTCCCAGGCCAGCAGGATTGCTGAGCTGGACATGGTTTCAGCGTGGACGTTGTAAGGAGCACTGGGCCTGTCCTCTGACATCACCACTGTCAGCCTGGCCCTGGACAGAACGGAGCCCTGGCTGTTCTCAGCCATGCACTGGTAAATGGCATCATCTTCAGGAATGATCTGGTTAATCACCAATTTACTGCATCCAAAAGGAAGAAAAAGAGGCAGAAAAGAAGATTACATCTTGGATAAACTTAGCTCCACATAAGTGAAACAGTTATGTTTGCCTCTGCTTCCTAAATTTAGTATAATTGACTTACATGCCACAAATTCTTCTATTACAAATGGATGCTTAGCAGTGAAATTTAGCACCTTGAA
>NW_005066184.1:0-704 GCF_000277835.1 Geospiza fortis | reverse complement strand
TTTGTTTTGGTTTTTGTGGTATTTTTTTTCCCAAGCTCTGATTGTTATTCTTTCAATGACCCCATGCAGAAACAAAGTTGAAATAAACTCAAATAGAAAACTGACTCTGTGCTCCTTTAGGAACGAGGTTCCCCCATCCCCTCTGCACATGAAGAGAGGTTCTGCAGCACTGTCAAACCACCAGTGCTGCATCAGTGCTCCTGCCTTGGAGCGAGGGTCCTTCTGAGGGTCCTGGGGGCATCTTAAATACATTATGAAAGTTTGGCTACGCAGCTGTTGATGAGAAAATGCAACCTGGGGAACGCTGGCTCCTCTTACACCAATATTTTTGGGTTTTTTACCTTTCCTCCCTGCTCTTTTTTTGTTTTCTTGCTCACTGTGTGTTTCTCATGCCCAGAAGGCAGGAGGACACCCAGAGATGTGTGCCCAGGTCTCAGCAGTGAAGGGAACAGGAGCTATGGGGTGCCCTGGGCCGTGGCAGCATTTCTGCTCCTGCATGAAGAGAAGTGAGGCCGTGGGCTGGGCTCCTCCAGCCTCCTGTGAAATGCCACATTTCCTGCTTTCTGTGACCTTTGCAACTTCTTCCATCACTGTGCTGTTCCTCTGAAGGGCTGGGTCAGGATAAGCATATGAGCCTGCACTGTGGCTGAGGCACTTTCCTTAATGGTGAGAAACGAGTGAGTTTTCTATTATGACTTCTTTTT
>NW_005066183.1:339-704 GCF_000277835.1 Geospiza fortis | reverse complement strand
AATTAATTCATTAATTAGCATTAATTAATGGGAGAAAAATGCTAATTAGCCCTCGTTAACCCCACCCCAGGGCTCAGCAATGGCCCCAAAGTTCCTCCCCCGTGTGTTGCTCTCTGAGTTGTCCTGCTCACCTACAATTAATTAACTAATTAGTGTCAATTAGCATTCATTACTGACAATAAATGCTAATTAACCCCAGGGCTCAAAAACAGGCCCCTTGTACTAACCCTGTTAATTACCACTAATTAATCCCTTAAATTAACTCCAGCCCAATCCCGTATTTCCCCTTCATTACCACTAATTAACTCCAAAATAAACCTCATTAATTAATGCTAACATCACTAATTACATCCCACGTCATTCCT
>NW_005066183.1:0-299 GCF_000277835.1 Geospiza fortis | reverse complement strand
AATTATCCCATTAATCAATCCCAACCTGATCTTTTACTCAACCTATTAATTACCACTAATTAATCCCCTTACTTTAATTAACACCAGCACAATCTCTAATTCTTTATTACCATTAATTAACCCCATTAATTAACCTCACCACCACCTATTAGATTCCAATTTATTCCCACTAATGACCCTAATTATTCCCAATATAAATTTTTAAAAATTCCATTAATCACCACTAATCAATCCCTTTAATTAATCCCAACTAAATATCATATTCTTTGTTTCATTACCACTAATTAACGTCCATTAAT
>NW_005066182.1:0-704 GCF_000277835.1 Geospiza fortis | reverse complement strand
GCAAAATAGCCCTGAAATAGCCACAAAAACACCCTCAAAATACCCATATAGCCACAAAACAGCCCCACAAAATGGCCCAAAATTCCCACAAAAATACCCCAAAAATAGCCCTGAAATACCCACAGAAATACCCCCAAAATAACCCCAAAATTGCCACAAAATAGCCACAAAAATACCCACAAAACAATCCAAAATTCCCACAAAAATACTCCCAAATTAGCCCCAAAATAACCCCAAAATAGCCCCAAAAATACTCCCCAAAATAGCCCCGAAATACCCCCAAAATAACCCCAAAATTCCCACAAAAATGTCCCCAAAACAGCCCCAAAATATCCACAGAAATACCCCCAAAACAGCCCTGAAATAGCCACAAAAATGTCCCCAAAACAACCCCAAAATAGTCACAAAAAATACCCACAAAACGGCCCGAAATTCTCACAAAAATACCCCCAAAATAGCCCCAAAATTCACACAAAAATATCCACAAAACAGCCCCGAAATACCCTCAAAAGTACCCTCAGAACAGCCCCAAAATATCCACAAAAATGCCCCCAAAATAGCCCTTAAATACCCATGAAAATAACCCCAAAACAGCCCTGAAATAGCTGCAAAAATCCCCACAAAACGGCCCAAAATTCACACAAAAATACCCCAAAAATAGCCCCAAAATACCCACAAAAATGCCCCATAATAACCCTGAAATA
>NW_005066181.1:0-704 GCF_000277835.1 Geospiza fortis | reverse complement strand
TCCTCCTCCTCCTCTGGCTTTGGTGTTCAGTTTTTCCTCACACTTTTTCCTCACTCCCCATACAATCATGCAGTGGTTTTGCCTTCCCAGCCTGACAAAGCCAGAATGAAGCAGAAGCCCCACATGGGAGAGAGGACATTCCCAAGAAAATGAGTAGTGCTAAGCTGGTGGGATGGTGGAACTACACACACACAATTTCTAGTTCTTCTCACACTGATTTTAGGGCTTAAAAGCATTTTGTCTAGTGGGTGTCTTCAACCTTTTCTGTGAAGGAGGAATGACAACCCCTTGTCTAAGGAGTTGCAAACTCCAAAATGAGTTCTCCTTCTTGAATGACTCCTGTCTGATGCTCATTTCTTGCCTGTCACCAAGTTCTATTTAATTCCTTCCCTTTCTGATCTTCCTCAGCTTTCTGCTTCCAGTCCTCTTTTACTCTTGCTTGTCTGCTCACTGTTGAAAATAACAACTCATTTTAATATGGGCTGAGGGAAAGGGGAAAAATTAAACAGAAGAAACAAAAGTCTGAGATTTTAAAGCCAGGCTCTCACTGACTTGCTGTGAAGTGCATCAGCTGCTCATAAATGCATCAGTAGTGCATTCCTTTGGGATCAGCTATGGGAGTGCAGTGCCTGTGAAATAGTTTAAAACTAGAGAACATCCAGAGATCAGAACTGGAGCAAACCATCAGACTAAAACCCAGTCCT
>NW_005066180.1:0-704 GCF_000277835.1 Geospiza fortis | reverse complement strand
ATCCACAGGTGGTGATATCTTTCCTCTCAACTATCTACTCTATACTTCTCTTTCTTTCTTTTCCCTGTATTTATAATTTTATGTTTTTGTAGTAAAGAAGTAAAACAGCTCCTTCACACTTTAATTAAATTGTTTTCAAATGCCTCATATGTATGCACCAGTCATTCAGTGTGATTTCACTCTGATTCCAGGGGATCCCAAGGGTTTTATTAACAGGAACCTCATTTACTCTGCCTCAGAGATGGATCATAACATATCCATGTGTAGGAAATCACAATTCATAACCTAGGCATTCTGAAGGCTCTTGCACAGTGTAGTATCCAGTTATATATCTTCACCACTTCTTACTTTTGAGAACTTTAGCAAGATGAATCTATATAGTAGAGTAAAAGACAAATAGTACCAAACAGTACAAGATAATACCTACTCCCATGTGAAAGCTGTAGAATGTGAGGATCAAAGAGAAGATATAAGAGTCTATAGCGGAAAATGTACATATTGTTGATCTTACTGGGTTGACATTCAATTGCCTTTTCTTCACAAATTAGTCTTACAGCATACTGATTAGTATTATCTTTTGAATTGAGTGTTTTTTCATCTGAATGTCAAGACCATTGGTTTAAGAAAATAGCTATTACACCTGCTTTTTATTCTCATTGCAGGGTACATATAAGTAATAGACTTTAATAAGTAATTTTTTAAAA
>NW_005066179.1:0-704 GCF_000277835.1 Geospiza fortis | reverse complement strand
ATTGTAACGGGAACTTTGCTCTCTTAGTTCTTGCCCTTTTTGCCCCTTAGCTCTGGCCCTTCTTGCCCCTCTTAGCTCTTGCCTTTTACTCTCTTACCCCTTCTACTTTCTTATGCTTTTACGCTCTTACCCTCTCATCCTCTCTACCCCTCTCTTCTCTCGGGCCTGCTCCGAGCTGTGGCTGGCAGCCCCCCGCAGGCCCCTGCACCCACACCCTTTGCAATAAACTGCAAGTTCCACGACCTGGCTTCAGATATCTCTTGTCTCCGTCTGTCCCGACCGTGGAACCCCCCCAACCCTCTTACAATCAGGCTGTCCACAAACTAAAATATCATCCATAAATGATGTTCTGAAATTATGAGCTGCACAGGGACCAGGGCATTGGCCACAAAAATGTGACAAATCACACTATATCAAAAGCATGTAAAAGTGATTACAAACTGTACTATATCAAAACCGTTGTCATTAATAATAATTTGCAAAAGCCAATACATAATAGCAAAAGGCAACAACTATATAGTGTGAAAAATGGAGTTGAAGATAAAGAATTTTTGTAAAGTTTAATAAGGGATAAAATAAGAGGCAAAAAGTCCAGTGCTGGTGTGCTCCTGGCGAGCAGCCAAAGAACAGGCTGGTGTATACAGGCAGTGTTATCATCGTTACATTGCTAAGGTACATGCATATTCATGTATTTCATACATTAT
>NW_005066178.1:0-705 GCF_000277835.1 Geospiza fortis | reverse complement strand
GGGACTTTTGAAATAAGATGACAACATCCCATTACTCAAGGACCTTGGATCTGTTCTGGGACAGATAATTCCTTTTTGACTCCAAGTAACACCTTTCACCTCCATATGAGCTTGGTCCATTCCTTTAACCTTCAACATATCATTTACAAACATGATAAGGACAATATTTGTTTCAGAGCAATGCAGTGAAATGGACCAGGAGGGCATTTAGGCTCCCTATGGAAATGAGATGCAAATGAACACCCAAACCTACACAAGTGCTGTCACCTGGGCAGTGTGAGGTTGCAAATGTGAGGCAGCCTGTCCTGTGATAACTTTGCAGTTCCTTTTATGGGGCCACACAAAACCTGAGGAGCTGTTGGCACACTGCTCTGGCCAGGATGAATTTCTGTGTTTTCCTGTGAATTTCTGAGATGCTGATTTCCCTAAGAGTGATTAGAGATAATTTTTTTTCCTTCCCTGGCCTGTGGCATTGAGAATGAATTTCTCCAACAGCAGTGTAGCACTATGGGACACTGAGCTTTGCTTTCAGGCATTGCTCATGCCTTGTTAGATGATGGAAAACCAGCACTTCAACTCATTTTTTCACACAACCTAATGGAAAAGTTTGGAAAAGGTTCTGTGATTCTGTGGTTTCCAACCTCTCCCTCCATGCACTTCACTGCCAGTAATTAAACCGTGTGAAAAATGCCAATCACTTGGTTT
>NW_005066177.1:0-705 GCF_000277835.1 Geospiza fortis | reverse complement strand
AAAAAAAAGTACAAACTAAGTTCCTGGCTAGTCAAGCAAAATTGTCAGTTATCATCTTGGAACCTTGTGAAAAAAACAGATTACTTAGGAAACTTACTCAGTCAACCTCTACCCCACCAGCTTCTAAAAACTCAAAAAGCAAAACTAGAAAGATGAATATGCACCAAGAGCAGATTTCTCACTGAACTTGTGGCTCTACACAGTAACCCAGACAAGCAACACTGGACACCCCAGTTGTTATCTTCACAAAAGTGAATAGGACTGTTACTTGCACCACTCTGCAGGGCCTTGGGGCATTGCAGAGCTGGGAACTGGATGCATCAGATCCTGCACAAACTCTTTTTAAGATCTGAAGATGCAAACTTCTCCTTTCTCATCCTATACCCTCAGGAAAAAGAAAACACAAAGAAATGCGAGAAATATGCTGTGAACAACTCTTTCAATGATAGGGAACGTGGGCATGGGACACAGAATTTACATGACTGTATAGTCACAATATATTCAGTGTATTGTTAGGGAATAGAAGAATAGTTGCAAAAATAATCTTCTAAGTGTGGTCAATTACCATAAATTGGCTATGTTTCAGTAAACTATGCTGCAGAGTTGTGTTTTGCAGAGAAGCTTCATAATGTTGCTGGTAGTGTGCTAGAATAACAAAACAGAAATGAATGTTGCTGTTCAGGTGGAATATAGCTCATAAAATGT
>NW_005066176.1:0-705 GCF_000277835.1 Geospiza fortis | reverse complement strand
GGAAAAAAACATAATTGTGGGATATTTGGGTATGTTGTTTTTTTCTTTTGTTAATACTGTGATCCTTTAAAATCTGTTGCAGGTGAATTGAAGGAAATTAAACAGGACATCTCAAGTCTCCGGTATGAACTCCTTGAGGAAAAATCTCAGAATTCTGAAGATCTGGCAGAACTTATAAGGAAACTTGGGGAAAAACTGTCACTTGACTCTAAGGAAGAAGAAAGCAAGAGATAACCAAAATAAGATATGCAACAGAATGTTAACAATTCACTTAAAGCCATATTTCTGTTTTCCTCAAGTCTAGCTCACATTTCTAAAAAAGATTCAGAAATTAAATCATTCCAATTCTTTATTGAAAGAACACAGTGGCAAATCCTCTAGGTCTACAGTAGGGAGACCATACCACTTCAGTAAAGATATTTATTCTTTACCTGCTGAAGAATAGTTGATCTGAGATAATTTAAGTACTCAATTTACTGTCTAGAATTCCAGTGGAATCTTGATGAGCTCAGTCACGAAAGATTAAAAGCATAGATTGAAACTTTTCCTATGTTAACTGTTCGTTTTTTGCAAATTTCCCTTTGTAACCATTCTTACATATATTTTAGTGAAGCAAGAGAGAAAAATCCAGGCTTTTATATATATATACATATATCAAAAGCTATTTAATTTTTCCAGCATTCCCAACTAGCAAAAAAAAAAAAA
>NW_005066175.1:0-705 GCF_000277835.1 Geospiza fortis | reverse complement strand
CATGGGAAAAGATTGCTAGGAATTATCACACTGATCCGATACATACTGCCAAACGTCTGCGATATGTTATTAAGCAACACAACCCAGACTGGGCTGATATCCAGTTACTACTAGATGCTTTCACTGAAACAGAGAAACAGCTGATCTTAAAGACAGCAGAGACTTTGGCAGAAGATTATTGCAAGACCGAGCAGCTAGATGTAAAAGAACATTTCCCCCTCCAAGACAGGATGGGAGCCTAATGTATCAGCAGAGGTAAAGAAATTAGCAGATTATCAAGAGTGGATAGCAACAGGAGTGGAAAGAGCTATTCCAAAACCCATAAATTGGTCTGCCTTATATTCCCTTAAGCAGGGGCCTTCCGAAACTCCATCCGAGTTTCTAGAGCGTTTACATCATTGGATCTGGGGTCTGAGATAGAGATCAATCAGCTAGTTAATGCATTTTTGGGACAGTCTGCTAGAGATATTAGACGTAAACTTCAGAAAATCCAAGGGCCGGAAGGGAGAAACCTCGAAGTTTTGCTAGAAGAGGAATAAAAAAGTTAGTAGCAGTGGTACAAGAAGAAAGGCAAGGAAAACACAAGCAAGATTCACCTCAGCTGGGCAAAAACCAGTGTGCAATCTGTAAAAGAACTGGTCACTGTGTAAGAATCCATGTATCTTGGGCTGTTGTATGGGTCCAGTCCGGCTAGCTAGGACCCTA
>NW_005066174.1:0-705 GCF_000277835.1 Geospiza fortis | reverse complement strand
AGACTCCTGTAAAATGGACACAGCCATTTACACTGCAAGTACTATGATCATTTTGCAAATAAGGAAAGAAGCTTGGAACACAAACAGAATTTCTCAGAGTCCTCTAGCAACTAATTTCTAATTGCAGACCAAAAGATATTTATTGAGTGGCCCAGCACCTACTGTTTATCTTCTCTCATTGACCTTTTTCCAGAAATGAGTGTTAAAACTCCAATGACTTTGGCTATGTTATTGAAACTGGTCATATTTCTGTCAATAAGTAAATACAGAATCATTGCACTAAGTGATTAACATCATTGTTAAGCAATTGCTTTGCCATACCTTCCCCTGCATTCTAGAGCAGCGCTTGCTTTCTTTAGGACAACTTTAATGTAAATTTATAGGCCCCAACAACAAACTACATTTGCTTGAGTTAGAAGTCATCTTCTTGCACACAGTGATGTCATTTTTGATCCACACTAACAAATGATAATGAACATATTTTTGTGGCAGATAGATACATTCAAACATCTCCTGTTGTCTAAATCACCCTGTTAACATACCAGCAACACTTAGGAGCTTGGTAGCTATTTTGCCATTTAGCACATGCACAAAATATGAACTGGTTCAGAAGAAGTAGTCACTAAGCACATCTGACATTACCTGTCTGTCACAAACATCTCATCAACTCCATTCTGATACTATTTCATTATTCCCAGAAATGTT
>NW_005066173.1:0-705 GCF_000277835.1 Geospiza fortis | reverse complement strand
ATCAATTATGCTTATTATGAATGAGCAATGTATCTAAATTGCTTCTGCTATCTTAAATCTAATAGTGAAGTAACACAATACAATCCTATGCTTATATCAGGTTATAATATTAAAAAAATCATTAAGTACAAAACTACCTTTAAGATAATTTTCCGTGTATAATACTGGTGATACTTCTTTTTATTTATGTTAGAAACAGCATCATCAAGATACTTCACAAGAAAACAGATGCCCTTGATTTTTTTATTGTGTTCATATTGCTTATTTTTAATTTGATAAATTTCAGACTAAATAAGTATTTCCCAATAAGTCAACAAAAAGCCCAGGAGTGAGGGGAGTTCCCCCTAACTCCCCACAAACTGGAATTGTAAAAGAGCAAAAGAAGAGGGAAATCATGACTTAAGAGAAGAAGATAGTGATCTGCATAGTTCTGACTTTGCAAGCAGCCTGTGGGAGAGAAGAGACATCTTTTGTCTAACATTGACTTCAGGCAGGATATAAATCAGTCACTGATATAAGATTGTTCCACAGTGGCACAAAGTTTCTCACTCTCATTCTGCCATACTTCCATATGCCTGACATCATGCAATTAAGTAAAACAGTATAAAGGAAAGCAGGAAACTGAAGATCCCTACTAACCACAAGGGATTTTCAGCAATATAGAGCACTTAGAAAGACAGGCTGTGGCATTCAAATAAAAGGAAA
>NW_005066172.1:0-705 GCF_000277835.1 Geospiza fortis | reverse complement strand
ATATGTATAGACACACAGCAGTTTGAATAGATTTTTAAAAACATGCATTTTGAAATACATTAGACTAGTAGTGAACTCAGGCTTATAAATGAGTGCTGTATTTTTAAGTCAGTGAAAATGTACTCTGAAGATCAAAATATGCTAGTGGATATGCTGCTTGTGTAAAGTATTACTTGAAATAATAAGCAACTTTGTTGCTGAAGTAGTCTAAAATGCCCAAACCACAAGGATTTTGCATGGCAAAGTAGTGTTGTCCTTTAATTTTCCCATGATCATCCTGTTTCCATTCCCAAAGGATATGGATGCAGCTCCTGTGCAAAACATGGCATTTCCACCTGAGCTAAAAAGCAGCTCCCCATTCACTCTTGCTAAGATTTAGATACTATTTTCGCTCAACCTTCAAAAAATGAAAGTTTTAGGAACAGATGGATATTTTGGTTGGCCTGGTTCCAGCCCTGGCCAAATTTCAGTGTGGATAGTTACATCCTGCCTCCCTCAAGCTCTTGCAATGTCAGTTGCTTGTGGGTAAGGGGAGTTCAGGATAATGTCTCTACTGAGTGGACAAGAATTGGAGAGTCTGGGTTCTATCCTGCACCTTCTCTGTGTTATGTCCCTAGATATGCTCTTGAAAGAGAGGAGGTGAGCAGGAAAATGAACAGAAATCTTGGGATGACTAGTGCCTTTACCATATTTGCAATGTATAAA
>NW_005066171.1:0-705 GCF_000277835.1 Geospiza fortis | reverse complement strand
TGAGTGTCCAGCTTTCCAGCTTTGCATTCAGTCTATTAGATAACAGCTCCCCCTTGAGGGAAATGTCTTTTGTTAATGAACTCATAGCTCTGGGATCACTGGAGTTTTTTGGGTAGGTCTGAGGGTCACAGTTTCGCCAGGCTGGATAAAACAAAGCAGACTCGTGGTGGCTGTGCTGAGTCCTGAGCAGCTGCCAGGGCTTCCTCTGCTGCCTTGGGATGTTTTTCAGCTCTCAGAATTCATCCAAGTGCAGCTCAGAGCACCATAAAGTGGCAAAAGGAGGCACTTTTGGAAGAAATCACCCCACATTTCTTGTGTACTCTGTGAATTGGTGCTGCTGCTCTCTGTGCTTGTACACTGGTGACACTTGTGTTGGGGCACAGGATGGGTGGGAAGTGGCAGAGGAAGGCAGCAGGGAGTGCTGAAGGCTGAGGGGAGCAGGCTGGCTTCTTTCAGCAGCAGCACAGCTAATGCTGCTTTAAAATGCTCATCAAACTGCAGGCTCAACAGAGCATTTGTAAAACTGAGTTGATGATGGGAAAGCCTTTCAGTTGGGCAGAGGGAGATAGCTAGCTAAGAGTTAAGTAGCTGTGTGTTTATTTTACTTAAGCAATCAATCAGTCAGACTGCTTTCCACTTCCTAAGTGTTGTATAAACTTCATATGCAGAGGGATTACATCAAGATAATTTTCTTCTCCTTTTTTT
>NW_005066170.1:0-705 GCF_000277835.1 Geospiza fortis | reverse complement strand
TTTTTTTTTTTCCCTGCAGCACAGATAGTGGGAACATTCCCAACATTCTGCTATTCATCTGTAACAGTTAGAGACTTTAATATCACCATACTACTTTAAATTCTGTTTTTATCCATAACCTTAAAGGAATTTTTACCATAATGAAAACTGAGCAAATTTTGCCACTGAAATCATGAGGGAAAAGAGATGAGGCATTAAATGCAAGCCAATGTACTGAAGGAAGCAAAATAATAGGTCAGATTTAGAGCCCAATAGACCAACCTGCAGAGCAAGCTGTATAAGCAACCCACACATTACAATTTTTTTTTCATAATACTGGAAAAAAGCATTGCCTCCTTACCTGAAAAGCATGCATACACTTTCAACAGATCATATCTTGGAGTGATCTAGAAAGGGAGGAGGAGAAAGATAACTCATTGAACTATTATGGCTATGATAGAGCCTTGGGTTTGCATTTGTTGTTGTGGTAATAATGGTATTTTTCTAATATCCCAAAAACTGAAGGGATGACTAAATAAATACCCTGCTCCACAACAGCCTAATGCAGACTTTGAAGGTGGTCACAGTACTGACAATCAATCACCATTTCCTAAGACTCTTTAGAAACATGAACACTTCAGCTTTTCCTGCCATAAATGGTTAAAATACAAAATTACTGGGAGGGAAGGTGAGGAACTCATAGAAGCAGAACAAATTTGGAAGCTT
>NW_005066169.1:0-705 GCF_000277835.1 Geospiza fortis | reverse complement strand
AAATATTGCTAAATTAATGCTGAAATTATTAAATTAACATTTTAATTTCCACCAATTATCATGTATATATTCTGACATTTTTAAACCAAAACATCAATTTTTTTATTTCATAAGGACATTGCAAGAATAAGGTTATTTCATTTTTTTATGTGACTTGGAAGTCAAATATAAATCAAAGGACTAGGTAAAATCAGACACACAATAATTGTTTGATACAAGTTTATCTTTAAAACTCTAGATAGTAATGAAAGATTCCCTTAGCTTTACTGACTGTGCCAAAATTCTCAGGATTATAGGTCACACATTATTGCACTTAAATCAGTTAAGTGGAAAAGATACCAGAAAGCTGAAGTGATAACTCAATGGGCCACACTCCCTGCTGGGATAACTACCACTGTTTATGCTCCGTAGTGAACGTGACAACTTACTGTGTCCTGTAAATACAGTCCTGACTCCAAAAATGGCAGCTGACTATCTTATCTCCTCCCTCTGATACAGGCCACATCTATTATGGGCACTTACACAGTAGATTAGTTAGGTGTGGCTTCAAGCATTTTCTGAGTTGCAAATATAATACTCTAGTTCTGTTTTCTCTGGACTTGTGGAGAGGCAAAACCAGACAACAACACTTTGTGTTTTGTCTTTTACAAGTTTAGGGGGGATAATTAATCAACAGAAAAATGATATGAAAAAGAGTTATGAAAA
>NW_005066168.1:0-705 GCF_000277835.1 Geospiza fortis | reverse complement strand
AAAAAAAAGGAAAAGCAGTGATTGCTTGGCGGTCCTGGTTGTGATGTCCCCACTGTGATGTCCTCACTGTGATGTCCTCATTTCCATGTCCTTCCTTCCATGTCCTCCTCCCCCCCGGGCTCTGTGTGGTCCCCGTGCCTTGAGCAGCTCCCGATGGTTCAGTCCCTGGCAGAGGAAGCTCTGCAGCTCTGCATCCCTTCGCCAAGCCCTGCCTGAGAATTCCTGGGCTCTGCTGCCTCATCCCAGCCCTTCTCCAGCCTCTCCAAGCCCACCCTCATCCCTGCCAGCAGCCACAGCCTCTCCTGCTCAGCAGAGAGCTGGAAGTGCACAATGGAGCATCCTCAGGAGCACATCCAGAGCCATGGAAACACATCCCTGACACCGCACAGGACCTGTGAGCAGGATGTGCTCCCAGAGCAGCCAGAGAGGGGTAAAAGAGGTGGGAACAAGGCTGGGAAAAGTGGGCTCAGCCCAGTGGATCACATTGCTGGGACACACCCTGGTTCCATGGCACGGAGCAGGATCATCTTCGTGCCAGGACCTCATTCATTTTCATTAAAATATCATTTTTCCGAAGAGAGAAGTTTAATTGACAGGGAAATCATGGGATTAATCGTTGCAAATTCAGAAGACAAGGAGTGCGCTGAGGCCACAGGGCAGCAAAGAGCACGAGCTGTGTGCAAACTCCAGCCCTGGGCAGTGATG
>NW_005066167.1:0-706 GCF_000277835.1 Geospiza fortis | reverse complement strand
ATTAATAAAAACTTATCAAGGAAAGCAAGCTACCAGTTTCAATACGAGAAAAAAACCTCAATCCCAACCACAAAACAACCTAACAAAAAACTCAATGACTACTGTGAATAAGTATTCATCCACAGAAGCAAGGTTTGCACAGTCTAGCCCAGTTAATAGTACACGATTATAGACACTTGACTATCTTTTGTATGATTCTTAGCCAGAAAGCCTTGAGGAAAGAATACTCTGTTTTCTTTCTGGAGGAAAGAAGAAAAGCCAGTTCTGCTCAACCTTATTTGCATGTCATTTACCCATAATTCCACCTGCTAGCTTTTGATTTTTGATTTATTTGTGCCAGTGGGTGGTTTGGCACATTACTGCTCCCAGGAATAAGAGAGGTATAAAGCTGGTTTGGAAGCTACCTTTTCCTCTCAGCTGTGACAAGTGTAAACTCAGCATAGCTGAATGCTCTGAGTTGGCCCCACAAAAATACTTTGGCACTTAAATCAGCATCAAAGTCCAAGATCCCGTTCAGTTTCTCGCTGCCTAACCTTGCAGCTCCTTCCATTTTTAAAGAATAAAAGCTTTTTGATATTTATCTAGGTACTTAAATGTCTCCTTGTGGGTGTTCCAAGAATTGCCCACACTCAGACTATGTTGCCCTTTAGGTACCTTGTTTGTATTTCAGATCTATAGATTTACAGACTTTAACTTGTTTTTTTTT
>NW_005066166.1:0-706 GCF_000277835.1 Geospiza fortis | reverse complement strand
CTCTGCTGCAACTCGTTGTGCAAGTACAATTCTTCTTTTGATCCATTAGCAGAATATGCAGCAAGTAGGTCTATCTCTCTGCCAGGCTTGGTCACATTAATCCTGGCGCTTGTCATTAGGCATTTACACGCAATGTTATCCATCCTCTGTGTGTTTTGCCAGACAACAGAGAGTTAGAATACATATTTATCACTAAGAATAAGCAAATTCTTACTCTGTTGAGCACTTCTGCAGCAGAACTGAACCCCATGAGCCACGTGCCTAATATGATTCAGTGTGGGCAGACATTGCAAATATCTTGTTGAACAAGTCACACTGGTTTCTTGAGATAAATTCATATTCTGTTAATATTTGCAATATTGTTTTAAAGTTTCTGTTAGCAGTAAGGAAAAGTGATGGTCAAAACTTTTGGATTTACATGCATAACTCAGCAGGCAGAGCTCAAAAAGATGCTTGTCTAGAGCAACCCTCGTACCAGTGGCAGCACTGGGATGAAATTCTTAGTTGTTTTCCTTCTTTATGATATTTCTGTAATCTAAAAATTCTGTACATTTTTTTCAGTTTTCCACCAAAAAATAAAGCATTTTTGCATTACTCTGAAATAACATAACTGAATTTTAAGGCAGCCTAATATTTCTTTTAGCTCAAATTAAAAAAAGAAATGAGAATAAGTGTTGCAACAGAACAGTATTAATCTCAATATTTT
>NW_005066165.1:0-706 GCF_000277835.1 Geospiza fortis | reverse complement strand
TCCTTGGATTCCCTCAATCTGGCCTCTAAGCGTGGCTCTGTTCCTCTCTCTTCCAGCTCTTCAAGCCCTGAAGATGAGAATCCATCCTGCCTCAGCATACTGATTCAGCTGACCTTTGAGAGAAGATCTGCAGGACTTCGTTCATCTGCTGGATCAGATGCACCAGCGTCCATCAGCCATTTCCAGTTCCCACAGAAGATGGGAGCACCTGCAGAGCAGGATGGACCAGCTGGAGCTCCAGGCACAGCTCTCGCTGCTCAGAGCTGAGCCTGTGGGAAGCTCCAGGAGCTCCTGCCATCTCTCTCCCTGTTGGCAGCTCCCTCCCTGCAGCCCTCAGGCCCTGCCCACCCCCTTTTTTTATCTCCCAGCTCAACCCTTTGCTTCGCTTTCCCTTAATAAACAGTTTGGGTTTTTCACTTGACCAACATCTCCGTGGAGCTGACACAAAACCTGAGCCCGGGGATGCGCAGGGCCCTGCTGCTGTTCTCCTCCCTGCTGTGTTCTGTGCAGGGACAGAGAGGAAGAAGAGCAGCTCAGGCTGCAAAGGTCTCTGTCCCACTGCTCCAGCTGCACAGCATCATGGAGTTCAAGGTCGTACTAAGCACGCTAAAGGGGACAAGGACGCTGGGTTTTAGAAGAGCCAACTTGAGTTTGCTCTGATCCCAGCCATGGGATTCCATGGTGTCCTGGTTCAGGGCAAATTTTG
>NW_005066164.1:0-706 GCF_000277835.1 Geospiza fortis | reverse complement strand
TTTAAATATTCTGAGGGACCACATCTGCAGAGTAAATGTGAGAAAGGTCATTAATAAAGGTATTAAGTGATGGACACCTAAGTATATTATTATAGATGATGTATTTTCACAAATGATGCAATATTTTACATAATTAAGCATTCTTGTTCTCCATGTAGTGCGAAAGAGATTTTACTTACATTATTTCAAATCTGAAATATCCTGGGAGCTAACCTCTGCTCCAGGGAAGTGTGTTGGTGTTTCCTTGCCCATGCATAGATGTTTTTAGCAAAGTTTAGAAAGATTTTGTTACCAGACAGGAAATAGACATTCCCCATCTGATTAGAGCTGCTAGTATTTTGGTGACATGTTCAGGATGTGTTTACATGTCTGTTGCTATAGAAGGCTAAATACTGTCTTTTTCATTTAGTTCAATCACAGAAGACAGACCCTCTGAAGTCAAAACAACAGTTGGACTTGGAGCGTGCTCACTTCCTAGTTACTCAGGCTTTTGATGAAGATGATAAAGGCAATGCAGAAGAAGCTATAGAGTTGTACACAGAAGCAGTGGAACTCTGTTTGAAAACAGTATGTTAAGCTACAGGTTAACTTGGTGGAATTATGTGATGGTAAGAAATTCTTCCACTCTCACAAATGACTGACCCTTAAAGGCTGGCTTGAAAATGGAGTACCTGTATTTGTAAAAACTACCTTTTAATTTTTTTTT
>NW_005066163.1:0-706 GCF_000277835.1 Geospiza fortis | reverse complement strand
GTCCCCAGTGTCCCCAAAGCCACCAATTGCTCTGGTATCCACAGTGTTCTCCATATTCCCAATGTCCCCAGTGTCCTCAAGTGTTCCCAGTGTCCCCAAAGCCACCAGCATTCCCAAATATCCCCAAAGTCCCCAGTGTCCCAAGTATCTCCAGTGTTCCCCATATTCCCAATGGCCCCAGTGTCCCCAGTGTCCCCAAAGCCACCAATGTCCCCAATATCCCCAGTGTCCCCAATATCCGCAATGTTCCCCATGTTCCCAATGGCCCCAATGTCCTCAAGTGTCCCCAGTGTCCCCAGTGCCCCCAATGGCCCCAATATCTCCGATGTCCCCAATGTCCTCAGTGTCCCCAATGTCCCCAGTGTCCCCAATGACCCCAAAGGCCCCTATATCCCCAATATCCCAAATGTCCCCATTGTCCCCAATATCCCCAATGTCCCCAGTGGCCCCAGTGGCCCCAACATCTTCAATGTCCCCAATGTCCCCAGTGTCCCCAAAGCCCTCAATGTCACCAATATCCCCAATACCCCCAATATTCCCAATGGCCCCGAAGTCCCCAGTGTCCCCAGCGTCCCCGTGTCCCCAGGGCGCCATTGTGGCGGTGACGGGTGATGGGGTGAACGACTCCCCGGCACTGAAGAAGGCGGACATCGGGATCGCCATGGGCATCGCGGGCTCGGACGTGTCCAAGCAGGCGGCCGACATG
>NW_005066162.1:0-706 GCF_000277835.1 Geospiza fortis | reverse complement strand
ACAGAGCACTGAGCAGAGAATTTGGTGGTAATCACTGCAGAGAGAGAGTTTAGAACTATCATCAGGTGATTACTCACTCCTGGATATCATCATGGTACCTAACATCTACTTGATTCCCGGGTACTTTTTCTATACACATGGAACATTGCTATATCATAGATTAGGATTTCTTTATTTCAGGAGGACTGTGACTTTTTGATAGAGAAGGGCTTGAAACAACAGCCATTGTGAGAAAAGGAGAGGTTGATACCAAGTTTTGGGAAGCTTTGGAAACATTCAGGTGGAGGAATTGGCACACTAAATATTGTCCCATATCTCAAACAGCAATTTGGATTTTGGTCTCCACAGATATCTGTACCATACACTAATTTTGCAAATCATATTTTAAGAGAAAAGCATAATAACTTGGTACCACAATAGAAAAGATAACTGAAGCATCCAAAGTGATATGGTTTGGTTATTATCTAAATGGAAGAGTAAGGACTCACTTCTTTCACAAACCACTGACAGAAGGCTGGAGAGATCCATTCTCTGGCGTGAATCCCACAGTCCATCCAAATTATCTTTTTGGTTTTATTTGATGGTTGGCTGATCTAAGAGAATGTAAATGTGACCCTTTAAAAACTGTTACATTACAATAAAATAGCTTAATGTAATACAAGAAAGTAAAAGATGTGCCATGATATGCCGTTGAGCCATCTGAGAT
>NW_005066161.1:0-706 GCF_000277835.1 Geospiza fortis | reverse complement strand
CTCAGGGCACTCTTCCCCCTGGGACACTTCTTGGGAGTCGCTCATTTCTCCATGGGACAACTCTGCCTCTTCCTCATTTTCCCACTGGGAAAGCTCTGGCTCGATGTCCTCTTCCCACTCTTTGTCCTCCCCAGCCAAGGTGCCCTCCTGGCTCTCTTGCACTGCCCACACTGCTGCTGATGCTGCCCCCTCCTGCTGCTGCTTGCTGGGGGCCTGGGCTCTCAGCTGGGCAGGCCAGGGGCTGGGGGGGCTGTGTGGGGCAGGCACCGGCCCTGGGCTGCACGGCTCCTGTGCTGGGCGCTCAACAGAAGCCTCACAAGGGGCAAGCTCTGGGATCCCCTCTGCCAAAGAAATCCTCCCTGTGTGTCCTGTGACAGATACCTGGGACAGCTCTGGATCTCTCACCAGGAAAGGCTCCAGTTCATCCAAGAATTGCCACCATTTCATTTCCTCATCGCAGTCATCCATCCTCTCCCCCAGTGCCTGCACTGACCCCACTGCTGCCTCCTCCTGCTGCACCCTGGGGGCCTGGGAGCCCAGCTGGGCAGGCCAGGGGCTGCGGGGGCTGTGCAGGGCAGGCACTGAGCTCTCCTCCCTTCTGGCTGTGACTACTGATTCCACTTCTACAGCCAACCACTGCTGAAGGGCATAGACTTCTTTCTGCTGCTGCTTCAGTGCATGGATCTCCTGCAGCACCTGGCTCAGG
>NW_005066160.1:0-706 GCF_000277835.1 Geospiza fortis | reverse complement strand
GAGGAGGGGAGATGAGGAGGAAAAATGCTGCATGTATTACTGGTGGAGGCAGAATTGGCTTGGAGAGAAGGTGGGACAGTTCTGCTGGGATCAGCACTGCGAGAAGGGGTTTGTGCAGAGGATGTTGGAAGGATGTTTTTAAAGCACTGAAGTGTAACTAGAGGGCAATAGCATTCAGCCAGGAGGAGAGAAGTTTAGAGTCTCCTCTTTGACAAAAGCATTGGTATGTTGGCAATGAGCATCCTTAGCTGGAGAGCTGTGCTCACCAGTCCTTGGTGATCAGAGAAGGGCTGTGGGGAGGTCAGATGGGAGCTTGGAAGAGTCTTTCCCTCTCCATAGCACATCAGATGCTGGATTTGGGATCCAAAGAGTACAGTGAACAACCCTCAGTGTTCAGACAACCTGTGTGAATGTGACCCTGAAACTTGATGCTTTCTCTTGCAAGTGGGTGAGTTATAATGAGGGCAGGATGGAAAATCAATGTGCGTGTAGGGGACAGAAGAATTGGGATGGAGAAGTCGTTTTTTTGGCTCTGAGCAGTGGTTTGGGAGAGGGATTTCTGGCTTGGCAGTGGGCAGGATTTGGGAAGCTGAAAGGAGAGATTCTGCTGTCACGCAGCAGTGATGAAACAATGAATGTTTCCAGGTCACTGTAAAAAAAAATTAGCTATGTTGGTGTTTGTGTGTTTTGTTGTTGTTTTTTTTTT
>NW_005066159.1:0-706 GCF_000277835.1 Geospiza fortis | reverse complement strand
TTTTTTTTTTCTTTGATGAAATAAAAGAAGACTGTGTTTATTAGATGTTATTTGGGGATTTGAAACAATGGATCTTTTGAAGAAATACAGGAAATACTGTTCTGGTTGTAAAACTACCAAATTTGTAATATTTGGCTGATCATTCTGAGACTTTTTGTTCAGAATCTGGATCTTACACTGGATTGATACCACTAGTTACATTCATTAGTATTGTCAATACCAGTGTGTTCTTGGTAACTTCTAATGCTTTGATCTCTTCTGGATACAGCTTAAAGTCACAGTTTACTTTGTGTTGCCTTTATATGTGTTAAGGATTCAAATTATTCATGCAGAATGTAAATGTATGCTATAACTGACAAAATCTCAACATCAAAACCTTGTGGCTGGTCACCTGAGGCTCTCTTTGCACACAGCAGAGCTAGTTAGCAGAGATATATTTCATCACATCTTAAAATAAATGTCAAAAATAGGTCAAGTGTATCACACCCTGGAAGTTCTTAATTCCGTCTATTGACATTTGCAAACTCAGCTCTTGATGTCTGCTGCAGAAATCCGAGCACAAGTGTTTATACTTTCATTGTCAGATATGATTAGGAACTTCAAAATAGCACTGAAGTGATTGGAAAAACATTCCTGAAGCCTCTACTCCAAATCTATCCAGCTATTGAAGAGATGTATTTATTCCACAATGGGAATTTAAAAAAAA
>NW_005066158.1:0-706 GCF_000277835.1 Geospiza fortis | reverse complement strand
TTATTACCAGCTTCAAATTTTCCCGTCGTTCTAAAGATATGAGGTACTGACTTACACAAATGAGACAAGATTCTGTCTCAATTGTAACCCTTATGAAGTCAGTATTTAATCCTCCCCTATTTCCTTCCCAGCCCAAACTTCCTTGTTAATTTTTCTTCCTCCTTTTGGCCTAATTAAAAAACTCTAGCTGGCATTTTCCCATCTTCTGGTATAACTCCTATTCCTAATTTCACTTTTAAGTCTCTTCCCAATAAGTTGCTACCTGCCCCAGGCACTAATAAGACATTCCCCATCAAAATTTTAGTTTCTCCCTCAATTACCACATCTTTAATGACTGGAACTGTAAAACTTTCTCCTTTTGCCCCCATTACTTTTACAGTATCTTTGCTTAAACTATAACTTTTTGGAATATTTAACAGGCATGTTCTTTCTGCCCGTGCCTACTACAAATTCCAATTCTTCTTGGGGACTCACTTTTAAAGTTATCACAGGCTCCAGATGGTATTTGTCCCCTAAAAAATAGAGACTATGACCCCCCCTATTCCTCCTCAGTGCCCATCTCTTTAAAGATTTTTAGATCTTTTGCCTGCTTAGGACAATTTTTCTATTTCTCTTAATTTTGTCTAACCATTCAGTTGGAGTTTTCTTCTTTTCCCTCTTAAAAGCTGTCCCTTAAAACTTTTTTTTTTTGCATTTCACCTTTGAT
>NW_005066157.1:0-706 GCF_000277835.1 Geospiza fortis | reverse complement strand
AAAAAAAAAAACAAAAACAACAACAAATGATGGTAGGAGAACCAGTGGTCAAAGAATGGATTTGGGATGGTATCACCTCAGAAGGGATGGAGAATGGGCCAAATTCCCGTTCTCATGGGCACAGGATGCAAAACTGAGGTCAGCAGTGTGCCAGCAACTACCTTGCTCTGCATCCCTGGTGCCAGGAACAAAGAGAAATACCCAGCCCATGGCCCAGAGGTCCCAAAGCTCAAGCCAGTGTTTAAAAGGGGAGCAGAGGAGCTTCGTGGAGGTCTTTGCCTTAGACTAAGCAGGATCAGCAGGGACAGCTGCAGGGTCTTGAAAGTCAGGACACTCATTTACCACGGATTTAAGAGGGTCTCTGGTGGTGTTCTGTGTTGATAATCTGGTGATTCTCGTGTGCTGGGCAAGGAAGAAAAGTGGAAGGAGGAAAGAGATGGCTTGAAAAGGATGAAATCCCAAATAATTGCTTTATGTGATTGCTAGAGGAAATGTTTGTAGGCACGAATCAGATTTTCCCCCCCAAGGCTGATCATCGTGAGAAGTTGCTGTGATGTCTCTGTGTCTGTTAAGTATTGGAGTGAAATGCTCTGAATCACAGCCCTGCCCAGCACTGTTATCACAGGGATGGATTCAAGAGAAGACTCAGGATGTCTCTTTGCCTGTTTCCCCTTGCCCAACAATGGGAGGGCACCTTTCCCTTTCC
>NW_005066156.1:0-707 GCF_000277835.1 Geospiza fortis | reverse complement strand
GGGCAAAACTTCCTAATGGTGAGATCTGCTAGAATGCATCGCTATCTCTCCATGGGATTGGTGGCCATTCCATTAGCATGTACATTAAAACCACACTGAAGGAATATAAGATTATAGATTGGACAGAACAACCCTGAAGTAGGAGGGGAAAGATGAGCTGCAAAGCTTTGCAGCTTTCCTCCTATGATCACATCATTCTGGGCTTGCCCCACTCCCTCCTCATACCACCCACCAGTTCTCTGAGGATGTGCTGATCCCACAATATCAACTAATTATGGGGATGGAATCAATGTGGCACTCCCTCCAATACTACTGCAACCTCTGTTGTGGTGGTGGGAGTGTCGTGGTAGCTCTGAGACTTTCTCAAGGCCCATGGAAGAGTTTTCTCACCCCTCTTTGCTACCTCCTGGTAAGCTGTGGGAACAAACGTTTCAGTAAGATCTGTTGCGATAAGAAAAGAAACCATGGTTTTACACTAGGAGAGGGTAGATTTTAATTAGATATAAGGAAGAAATGTTTGATTTTGAGGGGGGTGAAACACTGCAGGTTCCCAGAGAGGTGATGAATGCTCCATTCCTGGAAACATTCAAGGCAAGACTGGGGAGGGCTCTGAGCAACATGGCCCAGTTGAAGTTGTCCCTGTTCCCTGCGGAGAGGTTGGACTTCATGGCTCTGAAAGGTCCCTTCCACCCCAAACAGTTCTGTGA
>NW_005066155.1:0-707 GCF_000277835.1 Geospiza fortis | reverse complement strand
GGGAAAAAAAAGAGTGTTTGTGTCTAAAGCATTCTGGTTAACATGACCCAAAAGTTCATGGACAACTTACTCAGAGAGAATGAGTGCTCACCACTGCTGTTCCACCTGGGGCCCCCTCTGGTACCCCTTCACCCTGGCCCTAGGCTGCAGTAATCCCCTACAACAAAGGTGAGCTAGCACTGCAAATATACCCTTGTTCACAGTGTGGGGCCCTGGAATGGAGGGAAAGGTGCTACAGGGAAGGAAAGAAGGAGATTCCTTGTACAGAGGAATCTCCTTGTACCAATTCCTTGTACAGAGGAACCAGCTTAATGAGGAAAGGCTCCAGTGCTCTGTTCATCTCTCTCACTGCAGGCATCTGAAGCCATCTGGGATGCCCTGCAGTGTTCTCCCTGGCTTCTAGATGCTGCTTCAGGGTGTCCCACAGGTCCTGTGCCATGTCTGTCAGACCTCTGGGAATGTTTCACTTACTCCTGGGGTATTTCAAGTGTTCCTAATGCTTATGCTTGGAGGGAGTCAATTAAGTGTTCAATATCTATGATCACACCACTCACTCAAAACAATGACATTTACTATTTGTATGCTCCTCTCACACCTCTTGTTCTGCAGTTAAGGACCTTCACCAAAATCAATGTCTCTGTGTGCCAGGAGTTCTGCACAAAGCTAATGAGAAATAGTCCCTGACCTAAAAGGATGGGGGGGGAAAA
>NW_005066154.1:0-707 GCF_000277835.1 Geospiza fortis | reverse complement strand
AAAAAAAAAAAGATACACAGAAACAGTAAAGTGGAAACTGTGTGGTTCCTCCTCTGCGTTAAACAATCTAAGTCCATATTGAACAGAATTGTTTTAAGAAAATGTTGCTCAGTTGTGAAGGAAAAACATATATATGCTCTCAGCAGCGTTGACAGGTACAATGGATCATATGTAAGCTCTTAATATTTCCAGGATCCAGCTGATACAGAATTTTTAACCTCATCACTCTCGGAATCACAGATGGTCACAAACCACACTCAGCCTCCATTTCAACCACGTTCCAACCAAACCCCTTTTACTCCATCAGCAAATAATTGCCCACAGCAATGATACCTCTCCAACAGTTGCCTCAATCACTACCCTGATGATGCATTTAGGGCCACAAACCGTTTTCTGAACATTTAAATTTTGGTTTGGTGACCACATGAGTGCTTTGAACTGCTCATTCCCAACACATAAATGGGATGCCTGTCACAAGACACTGTTTTAGCTTTTGGGCATTTGTCCTTGTACCTCTGGTCTTGGCAGTTTTTGCAGCACTTTTGCCTTAAGCATTTTTGCAATCAGGCATGTTAGCACCTCCTGGCTTTAGCAACTTTGCAGCCTTAGCTTATTGCCTCAAAGCTTTGGCATGAGTCTGCACTGTGGCATCCTTTCAACTCCAAACATACTTGCTTCACAGGTTTTCCTTGGGTTTTTCTTGGATG
>NW_005066153.1:0-707 GCF_000277835.1 Geospiza fortis | reverse complement strand
AAAAAAAAAAGCATACATGAATTATTTTCCTACTTTTTTTTTAAGCTTCACGGCAAATATATAGTGCACATGGCATGGACAGCTAACCACAGATTCAGGAAGACATTTTGAAATGCAAATGATCCATGTAAGTACGCTTTAAGGTTAATTCTGCTAACATTTTCAACATAGAATTTTCTTATCTAACTAAATCTTTCTGCAACCATGATGACACATGATGGGAAAATTCCTGCCTACGAACAGCAACCACAGAAAAGTAATCTGAAAGGCTAGAAAAGTGGCAACAGCAGGTTATACAGAAGCCATCTAACAGGCTAGTCACATGCCCAGCTGCTTTGCTGGCTAAAAGATTTACATCTTGGTGGTTAGGCTCTGCATCTGCCAAGTCTTTCCCATAAGTGACCACAGAGTTTCTCTCTATTACAGCAAGCAGAAAGGCAGTGGAATGATCCCGTGACTGCTATGGCCACACAGAACATTCAAGCACACACACACTATGAACACTTCAGCTCCTGTTTTCAGACATACCAAATCCGAAGAAACCTCACACATTTTGCAAAGCTCAGTATAACTCACCTCCAAAAGCCCATGGGGATGGGGAGCTATTGTGATACAGTACCTATTTTACAGTTTGTTTCAAGACCCAAAAAATCAAGACTTAACAGTTTTATTCATATTCAATGTCTTACTTGATCACTGGAACTCTT
>NW_005066152.1:0-707 GCF_000277835.1 Geospiza fortis | reverse complement strand
ATTGTTTTAACACTTCAGAATGCAAATTTACTTCTCCACATAAAGCAGCAATGAGGGCAGAATTGACAGTCCTGCATTGCCGCAGTATTGCCTAAGAAAAATGTGCCATTTTAAATGTAGTGCAGCTACAAAGATGCTACTACAGTCAGCAAGGTTACCTCATTTGTATTCCCATTTATACCCAAATGTGCTTGTCAAAGAATGAAAATTTCTTCTTTCTCACCTCTCATTTTGAAGCCTCAAATCTTCCACATGCAAAGGCTTGCCAGAGATGTGACATGCTGTCCTTGGGTGGTATTTGCTTGTTAAATTTTAAACATCTACAGAGCAGATATCCACACTGACCTCCACACTTAAGGTCTTAGTAGGACAGAGCTTTTCTTTCCTTAATGGGAAAGTGAGGCATGATTCATGTCCTAAACCAGATATCTGAAATCAGTCAGATGAATGGTTGAGGACCACACAGGACTGGAGTGGGGGCTGAATTAAAAGGGGCCTCTGGCGTGAGCAGCAAACAGAGGTGCGTCACTTCACTTTACGAGGCAGTTTGTGCAGGCAGGACAAGCAGGCAGGGTTACAAGTTTTCTTGGTAGTAAGATTTACTGTGTGTTGTTTGCAGCATTTCTGTTGGTTGGTAGGCTTTCGGATTTCTGCTAGTAATGGTTTGTATGCAATTCACGACTGTAGTTAGTACAAGTGTATGTAAT
>NW_005066151.1:0-707 GCF_000277835.1 Geospiza fortis | reverse complement strand
CAGTGCTGGGTTAAGGGTTGGACTTGAGAATCTTGCAGGTTTTCCTAAACAGTAGCATTCCTGTGATTCTCTAGGTGTGAATGTTAAAGTAGATTCTTTAGTAGCAGCACAGAGCAGTTGGACTTGTGGGTTGATAATGGGAAGGTTGGATGACCCACAGCTGCATTGGTGATAAACAAAATATAGTTTTAGTCAAACACATAACTGTCTTACATTTTCATGCATGTCACAATACTCAGTATGAATGCAAAGCTGTGAAATGTGATTAAATTCTTCTCTTGCTATATGTAACTATTATTTGTGTCCATGCAGAAGAACGTGAGGTAAAGTTTACTAGCAGTAGAAGAAAAAAGTTCTAACTTTCTTTTTCAGGAAGAGCTTGAGTGGGGTCGATCTAATTGTGTTCATATAAACAAGATCAAAGAGGTAAGATTTAAATAGGTAGCAGTTTTTATAAGCAGAAGGACTTTCCTCATTCTCTGTAAATGTTAAAATCTTGGTTAAACTTCTGTGTTACATATCTTTCCATACATATAGATGTGTATTTTCTTAAAATGAACTATGAATTTAGTTGAAAGGAATTCTGGTAGGATAAACAGAGTGGTTAAATTATTAACTGCTTAACATATTTTTAAGAAACCTGCAGTATTATTTGCTAATTTTAGAGGTTCCTCAGATCACTGGTTGTGGTGTGACTGCTGTCTGTT
>NW_005066150.1:0-707 GCF_000277835.1 Geospiza fortis | reverse complement strand
CCCCCACTTCAGCTGCTTTCTTTTTAACACACTCCCAAAATCGTAAAGGCTGTCAAGTGGTCACAGTCACTTGGCAAGGGGATAAAGTCCAAGGAGCAGGAGGTTTGGATCTGTTACAGGGTTTGCTACAAACAGATTCATGCACCAGTTCTGGCTTTCTTATCACTACTGAAAAACAGGGGATACAGCATTAACGATCTCATTTGTTTGCACAGTTCAGAGGATTACACATGCTTAACAAATCTTTCAGGGACAGATACCAAGAGACATTATTAGTTTGTCATCTGTTTCCCACAGCAGCAGACTCGGGAGAAACCTCTGCAGAAGCAGCTCCAGCAGGCTCTACTTCAGGGAAAGGCAAATCCTCAAGCTGAACCTCATTTTTCTGTTGTTCCCCATTAACTCCAATTTCTTGCCATGGTGAAAAACTACAAAGGGCAAAATCAGTAGTCTCAATGCCTTCTCTTTTCAAGAAGTCTTTCAATGCAGATAAATACAATCTGCTCTTTACTTAATAAGTTATTGCCCATTATGTCCCCAGCAGCTCACTTGTACTCCAGTTGTCAAAATCAGCCTAGTCCAGACCAGACAGCATCTCCCCACTGCTCAGTGCCATGCTGGGCTCACCTTAGGCTGTACTTTGCCCTACAGCCCAATCCTGAATCATGTCAGGGTCACCCTATGTCACAGTTGAGACAGCCACAATA
>NW_005066149.1:0-707 GCF_000277835.1 Geospiza fortis | reverse complement strand
GGAGAAAATTGGGGAAAAATTGGAATTTGGAGGGGTTTAAAGGGAAATTTTTGGGGGAATTTTGGGGGAAATTTTGGAAGAGTTTTGATGAAATTTTGGAGAAATTTTGATGGAATTTTGGGGGAACTTTAATGGAATTTTCAGGGGATTTTGGGAGAAATTTTTATGGAATTTTGGGTGGATTTTGATGGAAACTTGGAGGAATTTTAATGGAATTTTGAGGGGATTTCAGGGGGATTTCAAGAGGATTTTACATGAAATTTTGGGTGAAATTTTGGGTGGATTTTGACAGAATTTTGATGAAATTTTGGAGAAATTTTTATGGTATTTTACTGGGGATTTTGATGAAATTTTGGGCAAATTTGAGTGGATTTTGGGTGGATTTTCATGTAAATTTGGAGGAATTTTTATGGTATTTTGGGTGGATTTTAGGTGGATTTTGACAGAATTTCAGGAAGAATTTTGATGAAATTTTTGAGAAATTTTAATGGAATTCTGGGGGGATTTTTTGAATTTTGGGGGGATTTCGAGTGAATTTTGGATGGATTTTGATGGGACTTTCAGAGGAATTGTGGGTGGATTTAGGGGGAAATTTGGGGGAATTTCAAGTGAATTTCAGGAGAAATTTGGACGGAATTTTGCCGGAATTTTGGGGGAATTTTGGGTGAACTTTAGGTTGGTTTGGGGTGAATTTTGGGGTGAATTTT
>NW_005066148.1:0-707 GCF_000277835.1 Geospiza fortis | reverse complement strand
AAAAAAAAATTCAAGGATTAGTCTGCGCAGTAAATAGTGTTGTAGAAATTGCTTTTTTCTTGGATGTATGCATGTGTACTGTTTAAATGTCCTAAACAAGCAGGCTGACCAACAGAACCTGATATCCAATAGCTTTTTATTGTGTTGTTTCTTTATGTAATTTTTCATAGTTTTAACATTGTTTCTTTTTCAAAAAACTACTAGGATTTCTCTTCTCTTCTTGACCAGTGATCATTAGGAAGAAGGTAGTTGGAGAAGCATGCGCATACACAGTTACAATTGTGTGAAGCTCTTCTTTTAAACAAAATAGTACAAAACTCAGGGCCAATGTTCTCCTTTGTTGGTTCTGTCCAGACTAAACAGTGAAAAGACAGGCTTATTGGTATGCATGTTTTGTGAAGATACTTAATTATAGTTACTGGTGTTTTGTTTAGTTTTTAAATGGAATGTTTGGGTTACCAATTTTGAATGGTTGTTTTCTATCGTGAGATGGTCAAGACAGGAGGCAGGCTGCTCCTGACAACAGCTTCTCCTTATTTGGATTCATCCCATTAAAATCACTTGAGTTATGCCAAGATGTAATAGCTCACTTTGTGAGTAAGTCCCTTATCCCATGTAAATTTTCAACTCCTTCCCTTCTCTCCCACTTTGGACGTTGGCTGGGTAAAATCCATGGGAGATATCTGTGGGGCAGTGGAGAATTCAGC
>NW_005066147.1:0-707 GCF_000277835.1 Geospiza fortis | reverse complement strand
TTTTAAAATCACTTTTGGTACACTAGGAGTGGAGAGAAAATATTGCCTGTAAATGTAGGAGTGAAGGTTTGCAGTGCTGCATATTTCCTCAGAGCAACTTGCTAGCCTGACATATCCATCTTGGGCTGGGGAGTAGGCATCCAGAATGATTTGACAGAGCTTTTCAGCAGATCCAGTTGCCCAGGTCTACTGGAACTAAGATTATTCATTTGGGGCTTCTAAGACTACAATTTGCATTCAACATTGCCTGATTAGCCCTGCCTGCTCAGTTTGATCTGTGGCCTTTCTCCTCTTGATTTGTAGCTTAGAGGATCAGCAGACTGCCAATACTCTTTCAGTTGGTGTTTTGAAAAACAGAATAAACATGAAATTCCATCACTGTGCAAAGCCCATTCCCTGATTCATCACTAACACAGATGTGACATGGGAACAGCATTCTCCCCAGCCAAGGCAGCAATAAACAGTTACTTCCACAGACTGCAGCACCTTCAAGAATGAAAGTGAGGTCTGAAATCTTCCTTATTTTCCACCTGTCATGCCAATCCCACTTGTTGACATCCTGAGAACAGCATGAGGAGGACAAATGAATCTGTGGAGTAGGTCTAGTAACTTCCCAGGAATTGTGTCATGGGTGAATTTGATGCCCTCCACCCTTAGTCACAAATGCTAAGACAGGACAAACACTAGAATGCTTGGGGAAAAAAAAA
>NW_005066146.1:0-707 GCF_000277835.1 Geospiza fortis | reverse complement strand
TTTGTCCATGATTTTCGGTTTTAACGAGTCAATACCTGTGGCAAAGGGTGTTCCTGCCAATGTTTTCGGTTACCTGGTCTAACCACAGCACCATGAATAGTAAAAGCCAAAGAAATAAATGTATATTTTCCTGACCAATTTACCTGTATTTGGACTTACATTGGTGATAAAAGTGAGAAATTCCTGGCAAACAGATTCCTGGGAAACAAGTAATAAGTCATTGGATTTAGCTTATATTTCTTGGATTCCTTGTCTACAGAATGGGAAAGAGAATCTTGCTCATTTTCTTCCTTCTTACAGTGTGGTCTCAACCCACTATAGGAACACCTTGACTCCAAATTTTACATAACTAAAAATATTTGCATAGGAGGTAGAATCCCTCAGTCAAAGGCAGTCTTCCTGAAACACCAGGTACAGGGTACCCATGCTTTTGACTCCAGTGAATTCAAAACACTGAAACCAGCACTTAGGGAGCCACCTTAGTCTCTGGACTTCAGAGTGTAACAAGAGGGAACATAAAGTCTTTTATACAAAAAACAAAACTGCAAAGCAAAAAGCTACGGTAACTGCTTTGAAAATGCACCTCAGTTTTGGGATGAACTCAGTGTGAAACGGTTCTTTGCTGAACTTCACAAGCAACTTCTGCCTCTTTCTCTGCTTCCTCACTTGGTGCGGCTGCGCGTAAGTCCAATCCCGGCTAAGCTCCA
>NW_005066145.1:0-707 GCF_000277835.1 Geospiza fortis | reverse complement strand
AATTTTGGGAAAATGAGAAAGTGACATTTGGGAAAATGGGAGAAGAAAATGGGAAAAAAAAACTTGAAAAAATGGGAAAAAATGGAAAAAATCTCAGGGAAATGGGAAACCAAAGTCTGGGCCATGAGACTCGGAAAATGGGGAAAATGGGGAAAAATCCTGGGGGGAAAATGGGAGGAAATGGGGAAGGAATTTTGGGAAAATGAGAAAGTGACATTTGGGAAAATGGGAGAAGAAAATGGAAAAAAAATCTTGGGAAAATGGGGAAAAATGGAAAAAACTGTAGAGAATGGTGAAAAAAAATGGGAAAATGGCAAAAAAATCTCAGGGAAATGGGAAATTAAAGTCTGGGGAAGGGAACTCCAAAAATGGGGAAAGAAAATGGGAAAACATTTGAGAAGACTGGGGGGAAATGGGGGAAAAAAGAGAAAAATTTGTGAAACAGGGAAAATATCTTGGGGGAAAAATGGGAGGAAATGGGGAAAAAATCTTGGGAAAATGGGAAAAGAGAACAGAAAAAAACTTGAGAAAATGGGGGAAAATCCTGGGGAAATGGTGCAAAAGGGAAATAACCTGTGCAGATGGGGAGCTGCTGCCGTTTGCTCCCCGCAGGAAAAGAGGCCGGGCAAGATTCCGGGGCTGCGGCCTCGGCCGCGCTGGAAATTCCGGAATCCTCGGATCCCAACGATCCCCAAATTCCCCAAATT
>NW_005066144.1:0-707 GCF_000277835.1 Geospiza fortis | reverse complement strand
TGTTTGAAAATCCTATGTCACAGTGTTCAATAGATTTTTCTTCTCCTAAACTACATGTTTTGATATTGAAGACACCACTGAGAAGACAAATTATTTTAGGCATTTAAGATGTATAAAACAAATGGTTGTTTATTAAATATAGAAATATTGGGGGGAAAAGATCATTCTAAACTTGTCTCCTTGACAAATACAAAGTAATACAAGTATAGGTCCTCAAACTTGTACTTCATTCCTTTCTCCAAAGCAAGATAATTGTTCAGAAATCATTGCTTGTGGTTATTCACCGAATCTATCACCGAAAGGCTGTGGGAAGTAGCTTACACTACCTCCCTAGGTAACTTGTCTCACTGCTTTGTTATTCACCCATCATTAGAAAGCTTTTTATGTAACAAAAGAGGACTGAAGCCACCTGCAGCTGTATGAAATCATTCCAGTTTAATAATAGCCTTCGAAAATCCTGTAGCCTCCCTTCATCTGGAGGAAAGCAGGAGGAAAAGTAAAACAATAGTGTTGATGTTTTGCATTGACACAATTGTGTTAATGTTTCTCCTGAATTTCCTGCCATATTCCCAAAGAGAAGCTAGACTTGTGGTACCTTGACACCTTCCCATTCTGCTTCTGCTGCTTTGTGAAACAGAGATATTTTTAGGCAATCGTGCTAACTTCTTCCTCCTCTCAAGATACCTGATTTAAAAAAAAAAAAAAAA
>NW_005066143.1:0-707 GCF_000277835.1 Geospiza fortis | reverse complement strand
TTTTTTTTCCTTCCTCAGTAGGCCACAAACAACACACTTGATCCCCATTAAAGGTAGGAAAGAAATCATGGTTCCTTTTGTGGAGAGGAGTGCAAATTATTGCTTTGTTCTGACTCTACAACTCTACAAAAAGAAACAATAGTTGTAGTTCCTCTGCTTTCTACCTGAGAGATTACAAATGGTTGTCAATGAATTAAAGCAGTGATAAAAACACCAAGTATTTGTCAGACCTGAGGTTAATGTATAACATAATTCTTATGAATTTTAATTTAATTCTGACCAGAACAAAAGATCATCATCTCCCCAAGGATCCAGATCCATTTGGCGTGCTCTCTGCTGTGCTTTTGGAAGACCCTTACTGCTGAGCAGCACGTTCCGTATTCTGGCCGACTTGCTTGGATTCGCCGGGCCGCTCTGCATCTCAGGGATTGTTCACAACGTTGGAAAAGGAAATAACACCATCCGCCCACAGGTACTGTCAAAATGTCACCAAAAGAGAGGAGTCCAAAAAGGGATGCTGTGACTCTGTATTGCTTGTCCTCAGGAAGGAAAGCGACTCTGTGCTGTGTTTGTGAGTGCTGGCAGTGCCAGTGTCCATGTGCTACCTGATACCCACCCTTGTACTGTGATGGAGGGCATCCTGTGCAGGGCAGCAAAGGTGATGAAGGGACTGGAACATCTCGGCAAGGACAGGCTGAGGGAGCTGG
>NW_005066142.1:0-707 GCF_000277835.1 Geospiza fortis | reverse complement strand
AACAAGCTATTCCATCTGACCATGTAACTACACCTCACACTGTCTCAGTGCACTTTCAGCACCATTCTCAGCCCTCCCATCACCAGGATCAGGTCTCTGCTTATTAAACATCTTGGCAGCTACTACAACATGCAGCATCATCATATGGCCATTTCCAGGAATCTGCTGGAGAGCCCATAAGCAGAAGGAGGTTTCAGTATTTCTAACAATGCCACTTTGCATTATCTTGCTGCTTCAAATAGTTCCCTGCCCCCAGCCCAACAGAACAAGCTGCTACAGGGATTTCATTCTTCCTGAACAACACAAAACCATTTTGGGAACTTTACCATACCCACACTGCTCAGAGGTGGCCACATCTGCCATGCAAACCCAGCTGCTGTCCTGGCCATTTCTTCTTTTCCCCTGCCTGCCTCCCCCCATACCCCACCAGCAAGTGCAGTGGATCACCAGTACCATGGGTACACACACCTTCCCTCCAGATTAGCCCCAAAATCATACAGCAGGTTTTCAGACACACTTCATGGGGACTGCTCTGGGAATTCATCCATCCTTGGGGCAGCAAACCATTCCCACAGAAACCAGACAGCTAACACTGGTCCCAACACATGCAGACCTCCAAGCTCATCAGCAACTGCTAAATGAGATGAAATGTGGTGCAAGAGAGGATGCCTGACTTCAGCTGAGCCAAATGTCCTGAGGCAGGCCTT
>NW_005066141.1:0-707 GCF_000277835.1 Geospiza fortis | reverse complement strand
AATACATTGCTCTTTGGCTTTAGAATCTCTGGTTTTTAAGCTGGCTAAACTTCTGATATCAGTGTATAAAATTCTTTCAACTTGATGTCATGCCAAGACTTTTCCCAGGAGAAAGCTGTCTTTATCTTGTTTGGCCAAAAAAGGTGTTTGGACTTGCTTTAGTTTCTGAAGAAAGGGTGAGGTCTCCTTAAATACAATTTTTTTTCAGCTCAACTTAAGATTGTGAAGCTCACAGCTCCCTGTTGTATCTTGCCTTGTACTTTTTATTTCCTGAGGCAACAGAAGTCAAGTGACAGGTACTGAAGAGCTTTTAAAAACAATGTCTTCATTTCCTGAATTAGTCGAGTGTTACTTCATCTCTCATGAACTTATGTGCAGCATTCACCTACATTCCACTTTTCATCTTTTTGCTGTTACCTGGGCTTGCTTATGTTCCTGAAATGATTCCTCTAACAATGCTGAATGGTGTTATGTTAGGTGGTGACTCCAGCCAAAAAGTGTTAAATAGTCTTTTCTGATATAGTTTATTGTTTTTTTAATGTGATCACAAAAACATCTCAACTTCAGTGACTTAGTTCCTCAGCAGCCTCAAATGTTGAATTTCCATTAGTGTAGCAAACTAATGTTGGCTGGTTTCTGATTCTGGTTCTGATATATAACACGTTGGTGTAACAGTAATGCAGAAATACAGTCCTTTAAAAAAAAAA
>NW_005066140.1:0-707 GCF_000277835.1 Geospiza fortis | reverse complement strand
ATTTGTGGAAAGACTTCCACCATTCTAGACCTTGCTATAGCCAGTGTTTCCAAAGCAGTTCTAGACATGGCATGTGAGGTAGGCCCAGACAAGATACAAGTACCTCACCATGGAAATACCTTGGCCTCAGGATTGCAGAGAGAACCATCCTACCCCAGCCACTTGACACCTTGGAGGATCTCAGGACCCTGCGATAATTCCAACAACTTTGCGGAAGCATCAACTGGGTTCATTCTCTGCTAGGAATTACAACAGAAGACCTCGTACCGCTGTTGCAGCTCCTAAAAGGCAGTGAAGACCTGGACTCTCCACAATCACTTACACCAGAGGCCAAGCAAGCAGTAAGTAAAGTGGCCAATGCTTTAAGATCTAAGCAAGCCCGCAGGTACAGTCTGGCCCTACCTTTCTCTCTCGCCATCCTCGACCCTAGTTGCCAATTTCATGCCCTGCTTTTTCAGTGGGATAAAAGGTCACCTGATGTTCTCATTATTATTGAGTACGTCTTCAGAGTCCACCAATCCAACAAAACAATAACAACACCACAAGAAATTATGGCTCAGTTGATCATCAAAGCTCATGCTCGTCTATTCTCCTTAGCAGGAATCGACCTTCATACAATTTATTTACCCCTCAGCACTGAGAATCTTAATTGGCTTCTACAAACATCTGAACCTCTTCAATTTGCTCTTGATAGCTACCCTGGCCAG
>NW_005066139.1:0-708 GCF_000277835.1 Geospiza fortis | reverse complement strand
GGCACAGGTGTGGCACAGGTGTGTCCCCAGGTGTGGCACAGGTGTGTGCCCACCCCCCCAGGTGTGTCACGGTGTCCCCAGGTGCTCTCAGGTGCCCCAGCTGTCCCCAGCTGTCCCAAATGGGCCCAGGTGTGTCCCCAGGTGTGTCACAGGTGTCCCCATCTGTCCCCAGGTGTGTGTGTGACAAACACCCAGGTGTGTCCCCAGCAGTCCCAGGTGTGTCCCAGGTGTCTCCAGCTATCCCAGGTGTCCCCTCAGCTGTCCCAGATGCCCCCAGGTGTGTCCCCAATGTCCCCAGGTGTCCCAGGTGTGTCCCCAATGTCCCCAGGTGCCCCCAATGGTCCCAGGTGTGTCCCAGGTGTGTCCCCAGGTGTGTCCCCAGGTGTGTCCCCAATGTCCCCAGGTGTGCCCCCAATGTCCCCAGGTGTGTCCCAGGTGTGTCCCCAATGTCCCCAGGTGTGTCCCAGGAGCATCCCCAATGTCCCCAGTTGTGTCCCCAATGTCCCCAGGAGCCCCCAATGTCCCCAGGTGTGTCCCAGGTGTGTCCCCAGTGTCCCCAGGTGTCCCCAGGTGTGCCCACCTGTGCCCTCGGGCAGCTCCCAGGTGCCGAACCCCTCCAGCCAGCGGTAGCACGGGAAGTGGAAGGGGCCCAGGTGAGTGACGTCATCGGGGTCACCTGCGGGGACACGGCTGTCACCTGGGGGTGAC
>NW_005066138.1:0-708 GCF_000277835.1 Geospiza fortis | reverse complement strand
AATTATTTTCTTAATAGGCTTTAGTGTTCCCAGATCAGAAGTATCATCTGCTAGCATGTTAGTACTCTCACTTGAGCCTTAGCTAATACTTCTATTGAATATTGCCTACACTGTTGCCTTCAAGTTGATCGAATAACTGCCTGTTTTAATCAAGAAAACAAAGCTAAAATGCAATTTTAAAATGCAATTTTAAATTCTTACAAAAAGAATTTGTAAGCTAGTGTACAGTAATGTGTGGTGTTCTGCACTAAGGACAGAACTTGATGAAGCCTGCTGCTAACAATGCCTTACCAGTAATCAAAAGAGATTTGCAGCATCAAAGTGCAAAGCAGTTCTAGAGAATTCAATAAGCAGAGATATACTGTGTATCTAAAATAGATTAATTAATAGGTATGTAATTAAGACTGCTATTTTTTCCTTTTAGGTTTTAAAGACCAGATTGGCTGTGGGTAAAACAGGGCAATATTCTGGGATGTTTGACTGTGCTAAGAAGATTTTAAAAAGAGAAGGTCCAAAGGCCTTCTACAAAGGCTATATTCCTAATATTCTGGGTATAATTCCTTATGCTGGCATTGACCTTGCTGTTTATGAGGTGAGTTTAGATCACTGAATGCATGTAGCTGTCAATAATTAATTTACAAAAAGCCTAAATATATTTAGAATGTTTGCGTTATTGTACAATTACAGCTGGTTCAATTTAAAAAAAAA
>NW_005066137.1:0-708 GCF_000277835.1 Geospiza fortis | reverse complement strand
TTTTGCCTGTTTGGGGCCAAACAGGTTTAGGATTAAAGCTGGGTGGAGGTGAGCTAGAAGCAGGGTTCATTTCTGGCCTGATGGTGTTCTTGGGAAGCTTATCATCTCACTTTTCACTGGGAATAGGAATATAAGGGAGAGGGAGACTTTGTATTTTGTACTTACCAACCCTGTCTCAGTATTCTTTCTGACTCTGGCCTGAGGGAAAAGCAGCAAGATTTGGTAACTTCCAACTCTTCCCCCATGTAGGCTGCTGTATCAAGTTTTGAAGAAATGGCCCCAGGGACAACATTCAAGCCTGTCATTGGTGACTCCTCAGTAGATCCTAAAAGGTAGCTCTGCTTTCTTAGAGGAGAAGCTCAAAAGAGATGTCCTGTCCCTTTCTCCTACCCAACAGCTTCAATTTGAGGTGGTATGAAAGAGGTGACTTTGAGGGGAAATGTTTTATGGTAGGTGACTGTGGTTAGTTTTACTTCCTCTCCTTTTCCTCTGGTAACTCTTGGTAGTTACCCCATCTGTCTGCAAAGCAGGGAAGTGTTTAGGCTGTCACCCCTTGGCCTCACAGGGAGTTTGTGACTGTAGTTACCAACCCGATGGGGCCTATTCTGTACCATGTCCATTAGCTGACAGTCACTGGAGCAGCTGTGACATGAATTATAGAATCATAGATTTGTTAAGTTGGAAAAGACCCTTTAGATCATCAAGTCC
>NW_005066136.1:0-708 GCF_000277835.1 Geospiza fortis | reverse complement strand
GCCACGCCCTCACCTGTGCCACGCCCTGCCCTGCCCGTGCCCTCACCTGCGGGGTGATGCCGCACCAGAAGTTGGAGTAGGCCGCGCGCGAGTCGAGCATCGGCGCCACCACGGTTCTGTTCTCGGCCACCAGCACGGCCAGCGTGTCGGGGTGCAGCAGGACATTGTCGGCATCTAGGAACTGGGACACACCTGGGTCACACCTGGGACACCTGGGTCACACCTGGGAAACCTGGGTCACACCTGGGACACACCTGGGACACACCTGGGACACACCTGGGACACACCTGGGTCACACCTGGGATACACCTGGGACACACCTGGGACACACCTGGGATACACCTGGGACACACCTGGGACACCTGGGATACACCTGGGACACACCTGGGACACACCTGGGATACACCTGGGAAACCTGGGACACACCTGGGGCACACCTGGGGCACACCTGGGATACACCTGGGATACACCTGGGTCACACCTGGGACACCTGGGCACACCTGGGACACACCTGGGGCACACCTGAGCTACACCTGGGGCACACCTGGGTCACCTGGGATACACCTGGGACACACCTGGGACATCTCAGGGACCCCCTCCCCAAATTCAGGACCACCCCCAAACCACCTGGGCCTGGGTGTCCCCAATGTCCCCTTCCCTGGGGCTGCGTTTGTCCCCTCTGGGGGGACTCTTCCCCCCTCCCCGGGG
>NW_005066135.1:0-708 GCF_000277835.1 Geospiza fortis | reverse complement strand
CAGCCACAGCTTCTCTGGGCAAATCTCTTGGGTCCAAGCAAGGTGGCCACAGCTGAACTTGTCTTCACTTGGGCACTAAATCCTGAACCAGGCCAAGGAACATGTCAGTCCAATGGCCAGGGACTGCTCTCAGGATTTCCCTGCCTTGACCATCTGGTACTGGAACCATCAAATGCCTATGGTGTTGTTAACTGACAAGAACAGACCCATCTGCCACCCATCATGTGGTGAGATTCCCTCCACCATGTGCCATGCAGGGTGCTCCTCACTCCTTGCTCTGACCCAGTTCTCCAGACCTCTTTCTGAGCTAGAGAGGACACACCGGTGTCTCCAGCTCTGTTTGGGGACCTTGGGGTTGTTGCATGCCACAGGCTAGGCTGGGGTGGGCAGGGGACAACAAGGAAGGTTCAGAAATGCTCTCCCCTTCCATCTCTCACATTGAAACACATTAAAAGCAGTCAGGGCTCTCATATATCCACTACCATCCATCATCTTTCTGGTGGCTAGTCCTTGTCGTTGGCTTCCAAGGAGCAGACTTCCTTCCCCTGAAGGGCAAGCTGGCATTTTAGAAAGCATAAAGATGCCCTCAATCCACTAGTAGGATTTTGTTTTATTCTTGCCTCACATGTCCTCCACCATGGCAGTCAGGATCAGGGAGCTGTTCCTAAGGCACCCTGCAACAGAAATTAAGAGTCTTTACAAGCAATT
>NW_005066134.1:0-708 GCF_000277835.1 Geospiza fortis | reverse complement strand
ATAGGCAATCTTCAAAAGGCACAGAGAAGAAAATAAACTTTAGAAAGCCTTAGAAAAATTGGTTTTTCTTCTTCATCTTCTCAGTATTTGCTGTTTGAACATTTGTTTTCTTACTTGTCCCTCTTAAAACAAGGCATGTTACATCTTTATTGTCTCAGTGGTGTAGTTCCCCAGTCCTTGACTTGCCATTTAAGCTCTGGTTTATTGGAAATATACAACAAGGGACTCTCCATGGAAGAGAGTTGCACAAGCCTCTGGATTCCTGACCATTGACCTCTGCCAGTGCTCACAGTAATCTCCTAACACACCTGAGCTTCCTGTCTTTCAGTGAGAGAAAGATTCAGCTAAAGTCAAGGAAACAGGGAAGGGGGAGATGGAAACCTTCCCTTGAGATGCTTTTGGGAAGGCCTGCAAGGACCCTGCCTTCCCTTGGAACAGAGGTGGTCACGATGCATGGTGTTGGCTGACTTGCCCTAGGTGCCCCTCTCTTCCAGAAGGACTTTTGCCCACTTCATCACTTGTCTGTCCCTCCAGTTCCCGCGCTTCAAACTTGCTCTTCAAACCTGCTTACTAAACCTGTAAGTCAGCTGTAAGTTTGCAGAATAAGGCACTGAGCATGGCTCTAACTAGTTGTTTTAGTCAGGTTTACAATACATTTGAAGAAGAAGAAGGGGCAGAGAAAGTGTGAAAAATGTGTATTATATGACT
>NW_005066133.1:0-708 GCF_000277835.1 Geospiza fortis | reverse complement strand
TAAAGCCCTGCTCCCTCGCAGAATTTGACTATCCAATTATTTGGATTTCAATCTCATCATGTCAAGAAGTGGGTTTTTTTTCTAATTTACAGTTACAGGCAGTGGAGGGGGACCCAACTATTAAACCCTAGCACACATCATTTGTGTACAAAAATGTTACAAAATTTGTGGCAAGTGATTAATGAGTAGTTCTCACATAGCTTTTCATTTTCATCAGCATAAAGAGCATCTCTAAAAGTCAGCTTCCAATCAGTAGTTATTGATCCAGGAGATCATTAATTGTAGTTGGACTCTATCACTCTCCACACAGTGACAAAAAACCCAACCTTACACATATGGGAAATTTTTGCTATTTATATAAATAGGAAAATGCAGCTCTGCAGGGTGATACCTGAATTTCTCCCCTGCTAAGCAAACACCATAATGAGCCACTTTGAAAAATATGCATGCGAAGCAGCAGGCAGGATTGTTAAACCATTTGCTAACGAGACAGGCTGAGCCCTGACGCATCGTGTCATTGAACCCCAAGTGCCGAGACTGACTGGAAAACAGCTCACTTGCAACTAGCAGCTCCATTTCTGGTAAGCTGCTGTTTATTAAGACATCTGAATCTCAAAAGGACTTCACAACCCTCCCCTCTCACCTTAAAGTACAAACAGATCAGGATTTTAAACACCGAGCAGCAATAAGAAAGCATCCCACAAGCCA
>NW_005066132.1:0-708 GCF_000277835.1 Geospiza fortis | reverse complement strand
GGCAGTCTGTTCTTGGCAGTCTGCCACCCTTGCAGCAAATTTTCTCCTCATATTCCCATGATATGTCATGTGTTTCTGTTGGTAGAATATACCCCAGGATATCACTGATCTTCTTGACAACAAGGACACATTGAGAGCTCATGGTTAACATGTCAACCAGGACTCACAGACCCTTCTCTACAGAGCTCATTTACAGTATGTCTATCCCTAACCTGCAATAGTGAGTGGGGTTATTCCTTCCATGGTACTGGACACTACATTGACCTTTGCTGAACTTCATTAAGTTTCTCTCTGCCCAACAATCCCACTGAATGACAGCACATCCTTCTGGTGTATTAGCCAGTCCTCACAGTGTAGGATCAACAGCAAACCTGCTGAGGGAGCAGTCTGCCCCTTTATCTGAGTCACTGATGTACAAATGAGCCAGGCTGGACCCTGCACTGACAACTGGGGAAGGCTGCTTGTAGCACATGTTCCACAAAGAGTCAGAAACTAGTGCTTTCTTGAATATGTTAACATATATTCATCATATTTTCTAGTATTTCTATCAGACAATAGACTGTCATATAATACTTTGCAATCTTTTTCCCATTATCTGGCTTTTTATGTGATGGTTGGGGTTACTTACGTGAAATCCCTGACTACAGCCTAAGAATATGTTTCATTCTTCTTCCCATTTTTCTTATGGGATCAGTAAAAACTGAAAAA
>NW_005066131.1:0-708 GCF_000277835.1 Geospiza fortis | reverse complement strand
TCCAGAGATTATCTCTACATCACCTTCCCTCATTCGCTGAGGACAGGAGAGGGGCTCTAGGTCTGGCTAGTATGGGGAGGAAGCAGTCATGAATTTTCAAGGACTTGTCCAGGAGAGGTGAGTAAACATGGGATTAGCCCAGCTTTTTTCTTATATGCTTTGTTATTAGGACTTTGCTGTTACTGTTCGCTGTTTTACTTATTAGCTATTTTCAATAAACTGTTCTTGTCTCAATCCATGACCTTTACCTTTTGTGCCTCCAGTTCTTCTATCTGTTCTGTCTCACAGGGAGAGGGAGGGAGAAGTAAGGAAGTAGCATGTGGTTAAGAGCAGTTTAATGGGAACACTAAATTAGAAACAACTGTTCCTAAACAACATCTTTATTTGGCACCCAACGTCCGGCACAAATTGTTAGTGTGACAACAGTTCTGCCCAGAGCTGGTTAGAAAGGAATTTCATCTGACCGTTTGCTATATTAGATAAGGAACCATGGGTCATACTTGGTCTGTGTGTGGTACTTGGTGTGCATTACTTGGTCTGTGTGTGGTACCTAACTCTGCATATATTCCTTTATATGCAACATGTGCTACTCATGATGATATTTTTCAGAGCAGGGAGAGGGATCAAAGTTGCTTTGTTACTGTACTGTGTGATTCCAGCTTATGACATTATAACATCCGAGGCAATGAGGGTCATTTGGGATGTGTA
>NW_005066130.1:0-708 GCF_000277835.1 Geospiza fortis | reverse complement strand
TTTTTTTTTCCTCCCAAAATACATGCAAAAATTACCAGTTTACTTGGTTTTAGTTATAGAAATCCACTGAAGGTCGTTCAGAGAAAAAAACCATCCAAACCTCAAATTGGAAGTGAAATACTATCTCATTTTACATTACATTCTTTTTGTGGAAAAAAATAATAAAATGGGGCTCAAGATGTAGTTACTTAAATGGATTATAGTATTTATAGCTCTCCAAGTACTTGCGAAAGCCTTTCGTTCAATGTAAACCTCAGCTGAATATTTTTTCAATGAAACGTAAGCCATGACAAACACTGTGAGTTTGCCTGTGTGAGCTTGCACAAACTTTCCATCCCTGGAAAAGCTGAAAGGAATGCTGGTAGGATCCTTTTCCGTGCTATTTTCAGCATTGTCCAGGGATATTTCATTGTCAGCCTTTGCTGATGAGCTTTTAATGAGTTCACAAGGTCTGTATAAGCACAAATCCAATGAGTTGGGTGAAACGTCCATTTATTATGGCCAGCTCTACCTGAATGGAGTACCCTTGATGTCTGTATAATAGTAGTCATTTGTCATCACCAGGACTCGCTTCTAGATGCACAACAAGAAAGTCAGAAGGAGAGAGGGGAAGAAGTTAGTTTGCTGTAAGAAATGTACAAAAGATCAAGTGGTTAGTCACTGACATAATTAGGAGCGAAGTTTACATTCAGTGAGTGAAAAAAAAAA
>NW_005066129.1:0-708 GCF_000277835.1 Geospiza fortis | reverse complement strand
CATGTTGCTTTTGATGCAGCCCAGGATATAATCGATTTTTGGGCTGCAAGTGCACATTGTCAGGTCATACTCATCTTCTCATCACTCAATCCACTGAAAAAGGTGGCAAACACCACTGCTCCATGTACCAAGCCCTGAGGAATATCATTTGTTGCTGCTCTCCCCTTGCATGTCGAGACACTGACTGCGTTGTCAATTGTCATGGCATATGTAACTGTTCAGTTTGTGTACTAATTTTTTTAAATAGCTGAATAACAATGCAGCCTGAGATGCTGAAGAGCTGCTACAACATTTGTGGTTGTTCCTGGCCTCACTGGCAAGCATGGTGATATTTTTCCTCTATCAGTCATTGTATGTGCACTGTGAAGGCAGAAATGAGTCAGGCACTCCCCTGTTGTAACAGGCAGACCACAACGATACCGTAACATGTGAACTAAAACAATTCTATCGCTTGTGGCGATCAAGGCCTGTGCTTACATGAGGCTCACCATGCTTGATTGAGCCCAGTTCTCACGTCCTGTGTACCCTGTGCAGAGGAAACAGGCAGTTAGCTGAAGGTCAGCGCTCTCATATAACTGTCTCAGTGAAAAGAAGATAAAATCACAATCAAGCTGCTAGTTATTTAAGATAGGAAACTATGAGGACTATTGTAGGCCATGTTTAGGTCATCAGAGGAAGTACTCAAGGAGCACATTTAGTACCTGAAAG
>NW_005066128.1:0-708 GCF_000277835.1 Geospiza fortis | reverse complement strand
CCATTTTGGGTCCATTTTTTTGCATTTTGGGGCTATTTTGGTGCATTTTGGGTTGGTTTCAGCGAGGATTTTTGGGAATTTTTTGGGAATTTGGGGAATTTTGGTCTCACCTCTGCAGAGAATTTTGGGTCAATTTTGGTCAATTTTGGGTGGATTTGAGTGGGGATTTTTGGGAATTTTTGGGGGAATTTTGGGGAATTTTTTGGGAATTTTGGTCTCACCTGTGTCTCATCTGTGCAGGAATTTTGGGTCAATTTTGGGGCCATTTTGGGCAATTTTAGGTGGATTTTGGGTCAATTTTGTTGCATTTTGGGGCTATTTTGGTCAGTATTTGGTCGGTTTCAGCGAGGATTTTTGGGAATTTTTTGGGAATTTGGGGAATTTTGGTCTCACCTCTGCAGGGAATTTTGGGTCCATTTTGGTCCACTTTGGGTCAATTTTGGTCAATTTTGGTGCCATTTTGGGTCCATTTTGGGGCTATTCTGGTCAATTTTGGGTCAATTTCAGCGAGGATTTTTGGGGAATTTTTTGGGAAATTTTTTGGGGAATTTTGGGAATTTTGGCTGCCAGGTAATTGCAGCTGTGTCTCACCTGTGCAGGGAATTTTGGGTCAGTTTAGATCAATTTTGGGTCGATTTTGGTCAATTTTGGGTCGATTTCGGTCAATTTTGGGCCGATTTCGATGGGGATTTTTGGGAATTTTTTGGG
>NW_005066127.1:0-708 GCF_000277835.1 Geospiza fortis | reverse complement strand
AAAGTACAGGAGAGGCCAACAAGTATGACAAGAAGTAAGTAATAGCTTCTGTGCGGGGATCAGTTAAGGTAAAACCTTCAGTCTGAAGTGATTTCACTGAGGAGGAATGTAATAGGGTCCAGAAAATGATGAGTGGTATGGAGAAAATGGACAGGGCATAATGACTCATTTTGTTGTGCAGCACAGAAATTAGGGGACATCAGGTGGTGTTCATAGAGAGCAGGGCCAGGTGCATTTGCACTCAGCATCTACTGCAATTACAGAATTCATTGCTCCTGGATGCTTTGGGCATGAACAACTTGACATGGGTTTCAAGAAGACCTAAACAAATTAGTGGCAAAATAATCAGATGAGTGCTGTTGAATATCACTCCTAGCTTAGGAAGTCCCTCAGTCATGGAGGTTCCATGTTATGGTTATCCATAATAGGGTTTCATGTTTTTTAGGTGATCAAAATTACAGTTTAAATGGTCCTACATTGAGCATCTTGGTCCTATATTGAGAATCTTGGTTTTGTTTTATAACTAATACAAAACTTGCATTTATTTTCTGTACAAAATGTATTTAGCAGTTAAGAGCTTATTTGAATGAAAAGTATCAAAATATACAGTGGAATGTACAGAACAAGAATAACTGCAGGTTTTTTTCTTGTTTCCATCTAACACCTGTTGCAGTATGTAGATCAGAGAATTATAGAATAGTTTGGATT
>NW_005066126.1:0-708 GCF_000277835.1 Geospiza fortis | reverse complement strand
GGTTGTTTTTCCAGGAAAGCCCTCACAGGATAACTTTTACTTGGAGCAATAATTTAGGCAGGGAGCACAAAGATGGGAGGAAGATTTTTTTTTGAAAAGTCACTTTGGGAGGATTAATTCGTCATTGCTCCTTTTCTCAGCATCACTGGAATGACTGGATTCTTAAATAAAAGGCATTTTTGCAGGAATAAAATTTATTTCATGCATGTTTTTACATGTTTCCAGTGCATGGCTAAAAGCATGGACTTCAAGCCCTCTCCACAGTCCATATTTCAGGATGTGGAAGCCAAGGCACAGCTGCCCTGGGCTCTGTGCATCTTTCTCTGCCATCAGGGGTTGATGCAAATGACATGTTGGGTGACATGAGAGGACCCCTGAGCGAGATGGAATCAGGGCTACAGACTTCCCTTCCAACTTCCCATCTCATGCTTGTGTCTGGATATGGTCCCTATGGCTTCTGGCAGCAAGCATGGGTACATTTATTGGGTTTTTTGGTTGCTGTTGCTAGGAGTTCTGCAGAAAGTGTGGCTCTGTGGGAAGGAGGGAAAGGAGCAGGGAGAGGAGCTGGAGTGCCAAGTAGTGATGAGTGAAGCCAGGCTTGGTGCTGAGTACTTGGAGCATCAGGATACCTGTTGGGGAACCTGTTGGAGAACTGTCGGAGCATCGGGGGGTGGTAGGACAGTTGGGATGGATGGAGACCAGAGATCT
>NW_005066125.1:0-708 GCF_000277835.1 Geospiza fortis | reverse complement strand
GTCCCCCCGGTGTCCCCGGTGTCCCCACACTCACCATGTCCACGGTGATCTGGCCGATGGCCGTGCTGCCGTGCTGCTGCCGGAAGCTCTTGATCTTGGCCTGCTCCTTGGGGATCATGGTGGCCAAAACGTCCTTGAGGTTCTGGGGACGAGGGACAGGGGTGTGAGAGGGGCGCTGAGCACAGCAGAGGGGGGGACAAGAAGGAAAGGGACAAGGAAAAGGCGTGGCAACGGAGAGGGTGACAGGAGAGGGGTGACAGAAGATGTGGGGCAGGAGAGGGAGTGACAGGAGAGGGGGCAATGGAATAGGGGGCTCCCCTTGGAGAGGGGTGAGAAAAGAGGGGGCCAAAGGAAAGGGGGTGACAGGAGAGGGGGTGACAGGAGAGATGGGGACAGGAAAGGGGACTCCCATTGGAGAAAAGTGACAGGAGAGGGGATCAAGGCAGAGAGGGTGACAAGAAAGAGGATGACAAATGGCCCCCCCTTGGAGAGGGGTGAGAGGAAAGGGTGCCAAAGGAAAGAGGTGACAGGAAAGGGGGTGACAGGAGATGGGAGAGGGTTCCCCCCTCTAAGAGTGGGGAGAGGAGAAGGGGCCAAAGGAAAGGGAGCTCCCATTGGAGAAGAGTGACAGGAGAGGGGATCAAGGCAGAGAGGGTGACAAGAAAGATGGGGACAAGAAAGAGGACGACAAATGGCCTCCCCTTGGAG
>NW_005066124.1:0-708 GCF_000277835.1 Geospiza fortis | reverse complement strand
CAAGCACACTGCCAGTCTCTTTTAAGCCTTGCACTCTTATTTCCTGGACTTTACAACAAAAGACTTTCAACAAAGAGCCTGACAAGAATTTGAAATACAGGCTGAGGGTTTTTTTTTCAGACAAGTGAACAGAATCTAATCACAATAATTTAGGTTAAAAGGGATTGGTGAGTTCTTTACATGTCACTGAAAAGAATGATGTGAGTCACCTTTCCATATTTTGTTCCCACAGAAAATAAAATGGTTTTTAGAGCTACTGTAAAGCAGGTAACTTCAAAGGTTACTCTCTCACCTTTTTGCACTCTGTAGCAACCTTTCTTCTCAATTGGCTTTGGACTTACATCAAAAGGTGGAGATCTCAGGAGTCGTAGGTTCCTCACCACTAGCAGTATTAGCAGTGGATGCATTTAGCTGTTCCTTACTCTATTTTGGGTGTCAGTGATATCCTTAGCTGAAGCTGGTGAAGCAGAGCTGTGATCTATGATCTCAAGGGGTGAAAATGTAGTTTAGCTCATCTACAGAAATGTAAGAACAAACTTTGCCAATATTTGAAATGTTGAGTTACTACAGAAGGCTGGAGAGGTCATTGCTAATGAAAGATGAAATGACTTTAATCAGTTTTACTCTACACCTGTTACAGGTCTTGATATGAAAAGAATCCTCCATCCCTCCACCCCACCCAAAAACCCAAATAACAAACAAACAAAA
>NW_005066123.1:0-708 GCF_000277835.1 Geospiza fortis | reverse complement strand
TTGGGGTTGTTTTTTGGGGGATTTGGGATCATTTTTTGGGGGGCTCCTGGGGGGTGGGGGAGGGGTCAGGACCCCGAGGTTTTTGTGTTTCCCCCGTTCATTTCCAATTTCCCCAATTTTTCCTGATTTCCCATTTGTTTTCTTAATTTGCCCCATTTTTTTGGTATTTTTCTTGATTTGTTTTTTGTTTTCTCCCATTTTACTTTCAATTTCCCCATTTTTCTACTCAATTCCCCCATTTTTTCCCTATATTTCCCATTTTTATCCCTATTTTTTCCCCAATTCCCCCCATTTTTTTCCCCTTTTTTCGTCAACATTTCTCTTTTTTTTCCCCCATTTTTATCCCATTTCCCCCCCAAATTCCCAATTTTGCCCCGTATTTTCCGCCTCTTTTTTTCCCCTTTTTTCCTCAACATTTCCCATTTTACCCCCACAATTTTGCCCTCAATTTTTCTCTTTTTTTCCCATTTTTACCCCCAAAATTTCCATTTCCCCCCTATTTTCTCCCATCTTTTTTTCCCCTTTTTTCCTCAACATTTCCCTTTTTTTCCTCCATTTTCCCCATATTTTTCCTCATTTTTTCCCTCAACATTTCCCATTTTACCCCCACAATTTTGCCCTCAATTTTTCTCTTTTTTTCCCATTTTTACCCCCAAAATTTCCATTTCCCCCCAATTTTCTCCCATCTTTTTTTCCCCTTTTTTCCTC
>NW_005066122.1:0-709 GCF_000277835.1 Geospiza fortis | reverse complement strand
GTGGAACAGCTGATGAACATATAATATTTCATAATGTATTCTTTATTTTTCAATAGTTAAGCTCTGTTAGGAATAAGCTTTTGAGGGAGGCAGAAGGGAATGATCTAGAGCAAATTTCCATCCCTTTTTAAGCCTTCACATGGCTGCACAAGAGGTCCCAGGTAATTAGTGCTGTCACCATTAGTGCAGCTTATTTCCCAAGAGCCACGGTGTCATTTGGCAAAAAGAGGATCCTGAGTGCATTCAAGGGGGAAATTGCAGCAAAATATACAAGTTTGGCCAAAAAAAAGTGGTCCTTGAAGCAGCAGGCTGTGCAGTTTAACTTTCATTTTGACAGGCTGGATGTGTTTGATATGTCTATTTAATGGGCTTTTAAATAAAACCACTGTTACTATAGTAACATTTACATCAGAGGTTGTGCTCATGCAGCCTCTGAGGTACAGAAAACCAATCTGCTCTGCTCACCTTTGTGCTTCACGCCAATATTTTACATGGCAAAGCTGTTTCCTAATAAATAATTTCCTTTTTTCAGAGTATTTTCCTTCTCAGCTTGGAAATGAGGGTACATTTGAGCTGGTTGGCTTTGCAGTGACTAAGCCCTGTGTGTGGGAACAGCACTGCTGGTGCCAGGGAGAACAAGGATTGCATAAAAAGGGAACTGCAGCCTGGGGAAATCCATGCTGCACCCCTGGAAGGGTCCAAGGCCAGG
>NW_005066121.1:0-709 GCF_000277835.1 Geospiza fortis | reverse complement strand
AAAAGAGATAATTGGGAGAGCTTGGAAGGGGAGGGCTGTGGAAGGGGATAGGTTTATTTGAAGAGCTCATCAAGGAGGGACTTACAATGAAAGAGCAGGAGCAGACTCAGTCAGTCCCAAAGGATGATGGAAATGGGAATTTAACAGCAGTTCATGGAGATTAAAGCAGACACTGGTACTGGAGGCCAGGAACCTCCATGGCTTCTATTCATGACCTTTTTCATCCTTCAGTGATGCTTTACTACTTGCGCTGTAATCAGATTCTGTTCCACACAAGAATGCCTTAACTTTTCCTACTGCCTAAGTCACATTATTAGAAACTTGGGATTATAAAACTCCAGAAGTGATTGCTAATCCATGAATGAATCTATCCAAAGTGGCATGGCTTTTTCTGCTGTGCATCACTTAAAAGTGGCAGTCACCATTTAGGCAGGAGCACTCTGCAGACTGAAAAGGGTGGATAATGGGATCCACAAAGTGATTTGACTCTTGATGGGGAACATGGGTATCTTTGGCTGGCTTTCATTTGGGGCCCTACCAGACAATGTGGGGAAGACCCATGGTCTCTAGGTCCTGAGCAGCACAAGAGTAGAGGGTGCAGATAACAACAAGGGTATCCTTGCAGGAAATCTGTGTCCTTTTGTGTGGAAGCAATGCCACAGTAACATGCAGTGAAAGCTTAGTTTAAATGCATGTACTTCATGGCAGG
>NW_005066120.1:0-709 GCF_000277835.1 Geospiza fortis | reverse complement strand
CTTGGAATTTCCCGCAGTCACCGGGCTGTGCTCCCTTGCTCCGCTACAATCAGGAACACCGAACATCACTGCACAATTTTACCTAAACAGCGGCCAAAGCCCAGCAAGTCTGCTACTCGCCGTTCTCCTAAGAATGCCCGGCCCCTCGGGCCGCGCGCTACGGCCTCGCTCGGAGGCCGACGCCGTCACCACAGGGTCCGCCTGGTTTAAGAAGTGACAAGGTGATTCGGCATTGCCGAAACTTGAGGGGACCCTAGCTCCCCCTCGTTACTTCCTCGACTTACAGCAACTCCTCGGCCGTTCCTGAAGGCTCTCCAAGTGACGCCTTCAGATGGAAAAGGTCAAGGCTCCATCACAGAGCCCTGTGCTACCTCCCGAGTTCCCACGAGAGCGACGAACCGGGTCTGTTGGCCCTGTTTTTTAGTCTCAGCATAACATGCATGGACCATCTAAAACACACAAACAAGAATGGGTACTTAGAGTTGCAACAGAAACACCACTACCCCAAGTAGACAAATATATAAATTTTCAAAAACAAAACTCAAAAAAAACTCTAGCAAAAAAACCCCACCTCCCATTCATTACCACACTACCTAATGTAATAACAAAGACCCCATATCCAATCCCCTTAATAAAACCTGTAAAATCTCTGCCAAAAAATCCCTGCAACTAGAAAACTGAGCCTCTGACCAAATAAGAGGCAAAAAAA
>NW_005066119.1:0-709 GCF_000277835.1 Geospiza fortis | reverse complement strand
AAGGTGCTATAAGGTTTCCCCAGAGCCCTCTTGTAGTTATGTCTTCAATAAAATGGTTTAGTGTACACTGTAGGTTACTTTAATCGAGTCTGTTTGACATACACAGATCTAAAAGATGCCACAAACTTATAATGGAGGTTATAGTGTGATACATGAGTGGCAGTAGGCGAGCAACTGTGCTCCTGGAGCTGAAGTCCTAACCTAAATTGCTTGGGCTGCAGGTGGGGTAAGAGAGTAACTCTAAGGTGTCAGATCTAAGACGGAGAGAATAAAATGGAGGAGATCTAGGTCCAACATACTAAAAGGGCAGAAGGTGTCTCTGAGCAATGCAGGAGATATTTAGGAACATAATTGGTGTCAGTCTCAGTGTACATCATCTTCAGAAGTGATGGGATCCTGCTTAAGACTACTCCACTGCTTGCCATTGGAAAAGGCAAGTGCTGGGGCCAAGTGTCCCTACATCCTCCCCTCCCTGATGCATATGTGGGACAAATCTTCTGGTATATTTGTCCTGAACTACTTCACTAAAGGATAGCGTTTGATAGAACTAAGAGCTGACCCATCTTCCAGGAAGACTTCTCTTCACCCTAGTGGGCTCAAACTTGTAAATCTGAAAGGTGTTCAGTTTGCAAGATAATTTGTTGGAGGTGCGGGGACAATTTTACACTTTCTTTCCTATATATTTACATCTCTCCTCTCCTCTCCTCTC
>NW_005066118.1:0-709 GCF_000277835.1 Geospiza fortis | reverse complement strand
TTTTTTTTCCCAAAGTGAACCAAAATATTACTAACTAATTGAGTAAAGATGTCCACACAATTTATACTCATCTAAGTACAGCAAGTGTGTTTCCCTGAAGTAGAAATGGTGGTGAACTTCCCAAACTAGGAAGTACCTGGGGCACAAAAATTGGGAAAAAACCTATCACAAGGTCTTGGATGGAGCAGAATTTTTCTCACCAGTTTCTGTCTTCAGATCTTTCTTGTATGATAGGACTTCTGTGCAGCTAAACCAAGGATGTCGTAGAACATGAGAGGTAGACAACAGCTGACCTAGCACATCCTGCAAAGCCTGCTGTGACATGTCACAATACAAATAGAGACACAGAAAGAAGAAAGGGTTTTGAAGTTTGAGCTGAAAAACTTTGGGAGTAGAAGGAAAAAATGCAGAAAATCAAAGTGTGTACAGGCTGGGGCCAAAGCAGAGTTCAGCCACAGCTGGTAGAGGTGTGACTGGTGTGAGGATGCTTTAGAGGAGACATGGCTTCACTGGCAGTGCCTCAGCAAGGAGGATGACTTTTTAAGAGGAAAAGATCTGCATTTCTTGCAAATCTAGAGCAATTTAGTCACTTCATCTCGCAAGTAAGAAACTGCAGCTTCAGCTTGTTTCCTTGGTCTGTACCTCAGGGTTTTGTGCCAGCTGGGATCAGACAGCACTGAGGAGCTCTGCTTTAAAGCTGGTTTGAAAC
>NW_005066117.1:0-709 GCF_000277835.1 Geospiza fortis | reverse complement strand
GGATATGGGATGGGATTGGGATTTGGGATGCGGTAAGAGTGTGGGATGCAAAGATGTGGGATGCAACGAGGATTTGAGATGCAAAGGGGGAGGTGGAATGGGATGGAGGTGTGACACAATGGGAATGTGGAATGCAGTAGGGAACACAGGATGTGCTGAGAATAGAGGATGCACCAGGTCATGGGGTGCAATTACTTGATGCCATGAGGATGCCAGGTACTCCAAGCACACCAGGCTGGCACACACTGATGCCACCCAGCTGCACCACAGAACCCTGGGTGGTCTTGGTGTCCCTGAGCCACCCCCCTCACCTCCTACTCACCTTCCCAGTGGCATTTCACCCTCCTCCTTGCGCCAGCGCGCCGCCGGCTGCGGATCCCCCATCACCTCGCAGGCAAACTCTGCCATCCCCTCCACCAGCACCACCTGGTTCTGGGGCCTCTTGCCAAATGCTGGGCGCTCTGTGGGATGGCTGTCAGTCCCAGCAGGATAGCACCCACCTCCCTGACACCCCAAACATTGAATCCCCACGCACCAAAGACAACCAGCTCGGCTGGCTCGCTGTTCCTCTCCCCCACCACGTTGGTGGCCACGCACACATAGACGCCAGCATCGCTCTTGTGAGCACTGGCCACCATCAGCTTCCCACCACGGATCTGCAGGAAGAACAGCTCATCCCACGTCCCCATCACATCCCACATCCCCATCA
>NW_005066116.1:0-709 GCF_000277835.1 Geospiza fortis | reverse complement strand
AAAAAAAAACTTGTCCATTAAACATGTAAAAATATTTGAAGGTGGAGCCATTTGTCACAAGAATATACTAGGAGATCTTACAACTTAAATATTTACAAAGCACACACGTTATTTCACATTGCATTACTACCATTGCTTGTTCCATTAACTGATCCAACAGACCAGCTAATTGCTTGTGCAAAATTGACTATTTGCTGTCATGCATTCAAGACAGAAGCACAAACAGTTGCCAGGGGGTAGGAAGCTTTAAGGGGTTGTTTTCTAACCAAACCTATCAAATAATTATTACACAACTTTTCTTTATAATACTGATTAGGGGTTCATCAATTAAGTTAGAGAAATGCAGAGACATAAATAAATGTTACAGAAGCATAAGTATGGCAAAGTTTCTAAGAAAATTGTGTCAAAACACTGTTGACTTCAATAGCATAAACCAAAAGGCATACAAAATAGATTGTTGCATAATAAATTTCAACTAAAGTAGTCCTGAATATGCATATGATTTCATAGGATATTTCAAGACATTAATGTTTCTCTAGAAGTTTGAAATCCTAGGGTTAGATGAGCATACAGCAAATTCTGCTTAAAAATACCTCTATCATTCTGTTTGTAGAGAAGCACTTCAAAACGCAAAATAAGAAATTAACATGACAGGAGGAATATTAAAGAAGCCAAATTTGGGGAGGGGACGGTGTTTACCTTTTTTTTT
>NW_005066115.1:0-709 GCF_000277835.1 Geospiza fortis | reverse complement strand
AAAAAAAAAAGTTTGAAATATTTCCATGTTTATTAGGCTTCTTCCAGATATTGTTCGACAGTATGAAGGATAGAATTCAGATGTCTAGGTACCTTTAGTAAGGAAAAACAAAACATTTGGCATTAGCAAATTAGCAAAACATTTGGGATTTGGCATTAGCATTAGGTTAGCATTTGGGCTAACCTAGTCTACCAGAAACATATCTTGGGACCAAAATTAGCATTCACATTCTCTATTTTTAAACAAAAAGTCCTTTGTCCTCCACAGGTTGCCTGTTACCATTGTTTTCAGTTTTCAGCTAACTTCTCAGGAAAGGGAAAGAATCAACAGCATGATATAAATGTAAACAGCCATCATTTAAAACAACAGTGAGAAATGGTATGGTTGGCCTGATCAGCCATCATGGAAATCACTGACATTCCTATGCATTTCTGCACAGGAATGTAGGCCACAGGGTAAGCCTGGGAGTTCCTGTCCATAGCTATTTAAACAGCACAGCTTGCTCCTGAGCTGTTATATTTAGGCTGAATATTCAATTTTCTAGACAAAATAAGAAAGAAACTACTCCTGTGGAGTTCACATCTAAGGAGATCCTAGGCCTTATACAGACCTGAAAAAGAAGTGAATTATTTCCTCTATTTCACCAAATACAGAGAGAAACATGTGGTGGGGAGCAGAAACTTCTCCCAGGCCGCAGGGCCATCCCTGC
>NW_005066114.1:0-709 GCF_000277835.1 Geospiza fortis | reverse complement strand
ATTTTTCAGAAAATATGTGTGTGACAGGGTATCACACAGGAATCCAGTAAGAGCAACAGACAAGGTGCAACAAAACACATGTGGCTTTGTGCCATGTTTTTACTAACATGATCAATGAAAACTGTATAAACACTGGCAATTTGTTGTTCAAAAGGGATTTCTGCAGATACTCTTCAAAGCACACTTCCTTCTCCTGAGTTACTGATGGATTCTAACTCAGCAGGCTTTCACAGTATCTTTTTTCCCACTCACAAGATCCTACCTTTAAGCAGAGCAAACAGTTACATAATAGTAAGGCTATTTGCCTGATGTATGAATATTAGACATGACCCAAAGGGAAAACCTAATGTACCAGTTTCTTCAAAACCTCACTTAAATACTCAAATACACTATGAATTAAACTGTGACCTCAACAGTCAGAAAAATGAACAATTCCTTCCTTAAGTAACTGCACTGGCTAAAAGCCCTCATGAGACAGATGATAACCCAAATTGAGGCAGACACAAACTCTCTTTCTGAGAAAACAGTGATGAATTTGCATTTACTGTAGCTCAGTTGTTGTTAAAACATATTGCTATACACTGCAATATGTTTTGAGTTCACCTGTCTCTAATAAATAATCTACTGTAACATAGGCTGTAGAATATACAGAACTGACCTAACTCCAGAACAAGTCTGGTAAAGATTTGTAATCTGGGTAATATATATA
>NW_005066113.1:0-709 GCF_000277835.1 Geospiza fortis | reverse complement strand
TTTGGGTTTTTAGAAGATTTTTTGGATTTTTTGAGGTTTTCTGGGTTTTTGTGAGGGGATTTTGGGGTGAAATTGGAAATTTTGTGGGTTTTTTGAGGGATTTTGGCTATATTTTGGGATTTGAGGGTTTAGGAACGGTTTTGGGGCGGATTTTGGGTTTTCTTTGGGGTGAATTCAGAGCTTCCCCTCAGGCACCGCCTCAGGTCGCCATGTTGGATTTTTAGGGTTTTTTGAGGATTTTGGGATGAATTAGGGACATTTAGGAGTTTTTTTGAGGGGATTTTGGGGTGTAATTAGGAATTTTTGTGGTTTCTTGAGGATTTTGGGCTTTTTTTGTGATTTTTGAGAGTTTAAGACGGTTTTAGGGCAGATTTTGGAGTTTTTTTGGGGCAATGTGGGGACTTCCCCTCAGGCAACCACACTGGATTTCTGTGTTTTCTTGAGGGTTTTTAGGCTGAATTTGGAGCTTTTACGAGGGGATTTTAGGGTGAAATTGAAAATTTGGGGTTTTTTGAGGGTTTGTGGGTGATTTTATGGGATTTTGAGGCAATTTTTGGGGGTTTTTGGGGAATTTTCACTGGTTTTTGGGGGTCATTTCAATGGGTCCCTTCAGGCCGCCACTTTAAGCGTTTTCTAACACTTTCTGAGGAGCGTTTGTGGTTTTTCGAGGTAAATTCAAGGATTTTGGGTTTTTGGGGATGAATCTGAG
>NW_005066112.1:0-709 GCF_000277835.1 Geospiza fortis | reverse complement strand
TCACGTAAATCCCCAACTTAGTACATGCATGCGGGGAGCCTAGCTGCCTTAAAGAAAAGCTGATGTATAATGCATATTTTATTCAGGATTACCATTCTTTCTCCCTATCTCCCAGAGTTTCTTTCCTCTGTCACTGCCCTGTCCTACACATATGTAATTTAGTGCCCTAATTTGGTCACAGCTCTTCCTATTTCATATATACCCGTGCACATTTATGTACATGTCAGTGTAATACATGCCTAAGCCATCTGGTATCTTTCCTTGCAAATGTTCACACAGAAAATTGACTGTGAGTAAGGTTCTGAACCTGCCTGTCCAAATGGTCCATATTTGTTTGATTTTTCTAGCAAATGCATAGATCCTATTAGTGAGACTGATCCAACATATTTCCATGTGTCAGCTGTACCTGCTGCAAGTGTCATTCTGTTCAGTGATAACAGGACTTGCATCCTAAAATAGAGAGAAAACAAGAACATCAGGTCCTTTTGAGGATCTGAATTGCTTTTTCTACCATCTGCTGACCAATGCTTTGAAAGAAAGAAAGTCTGTGTCTGGATTGACACCTTCCTTCTTTCTAAGCCAATAAAGGATCGGCCTGTTAAAGAGCCCAGACATGCCATGTTTGCAAGAGAAGCTTATTAGAACATGAAATGTCACTGGTATCATATGTTTGCAACTCATATACAGGAGCAGATACAGGTATTTTTTT
>NW_005066111.1:0-709 GCF_000277835.1 Geospiza fortis | reverse complement strand
TTTTTTTTTTTTTTTTTAAGCTGTTGCTGAGAGGAGCTCAAGAACTTTTGAAGAGCAGGAATCTTAGGTGAAAGGCTGTATTAAGAGCACAGGATTATTTTCAGAAGAGCTGGCAGTCCAAAAACTGCTGATTCTGAGAGGTGGTATGGTAGAAAGAAGCAGCTTGTTTCTTGTCTAGAGGTGAATGAATTTTTGCAGAGAAAACAGCATGGAATTCTTGTTAAGAAAAAAGGGAGAGAGGAAGGAATAGATATTCAAGCATCATGAAAACAGTTCTTGTAGCTGTTTCAGTAAAAGTCAGCAAGCTGCATTTAATGTTTTTGAATGCTAGCAAAAATTAAACCATGAGATTAATTCAGTATTACTAAGTCTATCCACTCTATCCCACTAAATATTGCGACTGTTGTTTTCCAGAAACAGGAATTTACAGGTTAAATTGGACTTCTGCATATATTTTTTGACCTCAAAACCTGGAACATTTAAAGCAATATATTTGTAAAGTAGCGTAGTTCTTGTTGGATGACTCTTACAGAAACAGATGAATATTACACATTTATACAATGTGTAAAAGAGATTTTGGATTAATTTCTGACGTATTCTTCACCATATCTCTCCTTCTAAAAGTTCTTGCAATTTGGAGGTCAGTCATGGCACCAAATTCCATATCTGAACCCATTTTCTGCGCTTTTCTTACCATGCTTTTTTTTTT
>NW_005066110.1:0-709 GCF_000277835.1 Geospiza fortis | reverse complement strand
GACACGCTTGGTGTTCACAGTCTTCCCTGCACCGGATTCTCCGCTGTTGAAACAAAAACATTAATTGTTACAGGAAACAGGAAATATCATCACTTTTCTGTCAGCTTTGTCACTCATACCAAAACATACTCACGTGATAAGGACTGACTGGTTGTGACGATCTGAAAATAAAATCACAGAAAGAGCTGTTCAAATGAGATGTGGAGGGTGTCAGTTCCTCAGATACAACTGACTTCAAGGCAAAGAACTGTGTTATATCAGTATTTATCACCTTCATACAAGCCAAGGTAAGTGATGCATGAATACACATTACTTTGCATCTGGACTTTTTGGTTTTTTGGTACAGACAGGGATGAAGTAGCCCAAAATTTAACTTCAAGCAGTGATTCTTTACAAGGCTTCCCACTTACTATTTGTTTTCTTTTATGTATAGACCTTGGCTTAAATACTGTTTAATTATAATCAGATTATTTGCTGTGTTTTTCCTTTAAATTCCTTACAAAGAGAGGAGGCACAAAGCTATACAGCCAGCTGCTGCTTTTCCTTCATTATCTGATGATTTGAGACCATCAAGATTTTCACGGTGTGACCTTGCATTGTGCTGTAGGACTATGAGACCACTAAAATTCCTTGACCAAATAGTCAACCCTGCATATATCAGGGTTTTCCACTCTTGCCAAGTAACTCACCAGTCAGCATGAACTGATAG
>NW_005066109.1:0-709 GCF_000277835.1 Geospiza fortis | reverse complement strand
TGAGGTTGGAAAAGACCTTTAAGATCAACCTGTCACTAGTACCTCTCTGTAGATTTTAGTTAAATAAACTTTGTGCTCAAAATACTTACTGCTGGTAGGGATGTGTGGTTAAAACATTTTGGAGACTGCTGGTCTGGGAAAGGCATAGCAGAGCTCTAGGAGAAAGCAGCTCATGGCATACACATTATGGCATTCAGAGGTGCAGAGATCTCATCAGGTTGACAGCCATCCACAGCTTCTGGGCAGGTTGTCCAAGCTGCAGGTAGGAACATTTGTCCTTTCAGGTTCAGTGGAGGGTTGTGTGTGTTGTGAGTATGGTAAGTAACTAGGGAGAGGAAATCTCAATGTCAAGATTGAAAGAGCAAACTAAAAGGCTTATGTGGAACATCTGCCCCCAGTTCATTGTGTTTCGCTAGCGTGGCAGTTCCAGACGTTATTTTAGGTGCAAGCATGTCTGTCCTTCTGCAACGGAAGTTTCCATGCCATACCTGTATTTGCCACTGGTACCATGTAACCAGGCTGCTGTGCTGAGGGCAGCATGTCAGTGGGACAATTACAGCTGCTTGCAGATGTACACACACTGAGGAATAGCAGCCCTTTGCTTAAGAAATGTTACTGTAGCATGTGTGTAACAGCTATGTGAGTAGTATGGTTTTTTTCCCTAGCTATTAAAAAGAGACTTACTCTACAGTGAGAACAATTTTTTTTT
>NW_005066108.1:0-709 GCF_000277835.1 Geospiza fortis | reverse complement strand
AAATAATACTGAAATACTTCCACATCAGAGCCAACTGTCCCAAAGCAGCAGAAAGATTTCATTGCTGCCTGACCCCGTGAGCACAGGCTTGTGCTGCTCTTGGTACCTACAGGTAGAACCCTGTCTATCCCCTGAGCATCCTGATTTAAATTCCTTTGTGTGCTGCAGAGTTCCTCAAAAATATCTAAAGGGAGCTCCTGTTGCAAGCAGCTCCTGGGAGGGAGGGAAGCTCTGGTTTTCCCCGAGTTTCCCCCAGATTATTTATAAATGTGCCAGGCTTCTCCTGCTGTGTGGGCAAGCTGGTGACTCAGAAGCACAAACCTCAGGGAAAATGTTGGATGGAGGCAGGCCAGGCTCTGTGGGGTGTGCCTGGGTGCTGGCTCCCCTCAGAGACATTTTGGGCTGGCTGCAGGTGCTGAGGAGAGAGGGAGAAGTCTGGAGCATCCTGCTGTCAGCTCAGTGAGAACACCTCAGATCCCACCTGGGACAGGGCTGCCCACAGGAGCAGGAATTCAGTGTCACCTGGGCAGTCTTGGCAGGAAAAGTTACCCAGGCACTGCAAGGGAATATTGAGGGTTTGAGGGCTGAAACTTTACACATATTTCAGTTGAAAAATGGGTGTAAACTGGAAGCTGCTCCCTGCAGGCCTGCAGGAAGAGCTGAAGCAGTGGCACTGCCAAGCACAAAGCAGCTCAGGCACGGTTCTGGC
>NW_005066107.1:0-709 GCF_000277835.1 Geospiza fortis | reverse complement strand
TCTCCACACAACCTTTTCTTCTCCAGGTTGAACAGCCTCAACTTTCTCAGCCAGCCTACATCATCTGTATTTGCTTTATAATCGTCATTATTTATCTACTTTATAATCAACATTTACTTTATAATCATCTTGTTAACCGGCTTGCAAAATAGTCAGACTGATGTTAAGAAGTATTTCATAGCAGGGGTTGAGCTCCAGCCCATGCAATGAACCAGCAGTGAGCCTAGTTACCATTTGAGACAGGCTGTCCCTACTCCTGGAGATGTTTCTGCCAGAGGATATCAAATCTGGTTTTGTTCTAATGAACACAAAAATGTGTGTCCATGCACATAAAGTGTAATGATGTACAGGGACATTGAGCATAAGTTGAATGCACTGAAAAATGAGGTAAACTTAAATATCAGAAAGCAGGTATAAGAGCAAACAGAATACATTTTAAACCAGTTAGACCTCTAGGGCTGAAGGGGTGGTTGCAGTTGTCCCAAGACAAGGTATTATAGTTCTCATCATATTCATGTACATTTTGCATCTGAGCCTGGAGAACCCAGGTGTAAGCTTCTCTCTACACCCCCTGTATGATAATGGGCAGATAATCTATGGATTATGTCTATAACAATCTTAACCGTTCTTGTAATGGTTGCAGACAATAACCACGTCATTTTGAGTAGGAATATCTGTGTGATCCTAATCTGGATACTTCTAGGAAGAC
>NW_005066106.1:0-710 GCF_000277835.1 Geospiza fortis | reverse complement strand
TCTTGGAGGGTCGTCTAAAGTCATATTCACTGGGAGCCCCCAAATTTGGAAGTGCCCTTGCCTTGAACTTCTCTTAGGGCATGCACTGTTGTTTCTTGTTACATAGCTTTGCCAAAAACCTCACTTAGGTGCCTTATAATCTGTTTTTCCACTGCTTCCAGCTCTGTTCAACAGCCTATGTGTCTACTTTTACATTCTTTTCTCTAATTTTCTAGTTAGTCCTTAAGCTGTATTTTGCAACCAAAACTTTCTCTTGTCCATGTTTTCTGTCACAGTGAGTGGCAGCAATGCATCTTCCTGGTGGCTGAAGCCACCCCCATTTCTATGGTCCCTGAGGCTGGCAGACATGCCACACACTGATGTCATGTCCAGCCTCAGCTCAGCTCACATCCCTTGCCCAGACAAGGGAGAAACACAGGCAGGAGAGGCAGAAGCCATGTGCCTGGGCTGCCCTGCCTTGAAGGCACAAAAGCCTCCACCTTCTGCTGCTCCAGGGTCAGGGCACCTGACATTGAGCTTTCAGCACTGAGTGATGGCATGCCACTTCTGCAGCCTTGGCCCAATCAGATGACCAGGTCTCCTCAGGAGCTGCCCTGTGGCCTTGTCAGGGACCACCCAATGGACATGATGCCATGGCAGCTTGGCAACCCCTGGATTCGTCATCACTATGGTGATGTTTCACCTCAGCACAGAATCCCAGACTGGTTTGG
>NW_005066105.1:0-710 GCF_000277835.1 Geospiza fortis | reverse complement strand
CCCCGCCCCAGCCAAGGGGGCCCTGCCTGCTGGGCTCTCCCAGCATGACTCCCATAAAGGGTCTGTCTCTGCCTCCTCTTGTCTCCTCTGACGTTTGCTCCCCTCCCCACAGGGGAGCTGGGGTGGTGGGCTTGGTGGGGGCTGCCATGGGGTGGCATGGCACGGCCCCCTCAGGGATGGGACAAATTTGTGGGAGTTTGGGGTGTTGCTGAGTAGGGAGGTCTGAGGAAAACCAGAAGGGGCTCCTGAGCACAGGAAGGAGAGCCTTGGACTCGAGTGTCTTGGGACAGGTTTAGAGAATGGATCTGGCCGTGCTAGGCCAGCCAAAGCCGCAGTTCCTTGCAGCTTTTGCCGGGGAGAAATCCTGCCCCATTTGCAAATTAAGGAGGCAGAAGGTGATTCGGGCCACGGACCCCTGGACACCAACGCTGGATAAGGATATTTTAGGTTTTTTTCCCTGGAAAACAAAACTCAGGTTCCTGGTGTCAGTTTGCAGGAGGCGTTTGGCACTGCCAGGGCAAACAGAGTTTTATTTTGCTGCAGCTTTGGAAGAAGTGGAGTGCCCTGTCCTAAGCCTTGCCTCCTCCCCTCAGGCCTCTTCTGCCGTGTCCCCTCCTTCACCCCTCAGCCCTACTCGAACTTCCAGCCCATCCCTCACGGCCCCCAGCGCCCACCCAGGGCTCCCTGCAGGAGGGGAGGGGGCTGCAGGG
>NW_005066104.1:0-710 GCF_000277835.1 Geospiza fortis | reverse complement strand
TTTTTTAATATTTTTCTGTAACACTTTATAATCAGGAAACATTTTTACAAGAAGAAGGCCAAAAAAGTTCATGTTAGTGATGATCAGGGATGCCAGCGTTTCATTTCATGGAGACCTCTTATATAATTCTCTGGCCTACTGTCTTTTTTTTCTCAAGGTATGGAATCTGCTGGTATCCATGAAACTACCTATAACAGCATCATGAAGTGTGATATTGATATCCGTAAGGACCTCTATGCTAACAACGTCCTCTCGGGTGGTACAACAATGTACCCTGGCATCGCTGACCGCATGCAGAAAGAAATCACTGCCCTTGCTCCTAGCACTATGAAGATCAAGGTAAGGAACTTGCCTCTGTGTTATAAAATGTGGATAAAGGTGGAGACAATGTCAGCTTCATTAAACTGGGATATGGGAACAACTCAAAAATGAGATCAACAGCTGATGGGCAGATGAGCAGAAATTCTATTGAATCAGAATAATTATCTTAGAAGCAAGTGTTAGAAGAGAAGAAAATATGATTACAGATTTTTTAATACATTGCATGTATTTTAAGGGCTGCTGAAGATCAATGCTGTTATAGAAATGTTCTTTACTTGCTTAAGGAAATATCTAGTGCTGTGTAGCATTGCAGTATGGATTCATTGTTCAGAAATGAGGATTTTGTTGCTTTTCTTTATCCTAGATCATTGCTCCTCCTGAACGCAAGT
>NW_005066103.1:0-710 GCF_000277835.1 Geospiza fortis | reverse complement strand
TAATGGGAACAAATAACTTATTTTACAGTGAAATCAACTATCCCCAGACCTGTTGGTGACTGGACTTGTGCAGACACAGCAGCACACTGGTCCCTGCCCCAAGGAATTAATCATCTAAATTTGCAGGATTTACCAAAATGATGTCTGGCAAACAAGTTGATGATACAGGGAAGCTCCAAGCAGAGGATACAGGGAAGTAGAATGGGCCAGTGTTTCTCAAAGCTGCTCTGGTGTGGGGCATTGCTGACCAGAGCTCATGCAGCATTTGGGATTTCCACTGTAGCTGAGTGTAGTGGACTGGTGGCAATTTTGGAGGACAGAAACAATGAAACTACCTTTAACTTAAAAAACAGGGAAATGCTTGCTTAGATCAGAGATGAGACAGAGTTTGACTTCTCTGAGGAAAATGAGACCATGAGAATTGAGATGTTCTTAAGGGCAATATGTGCTTTTACACCACTTAAAATTTACCCCGTGCCTTACTGATAACTTTCTCTTATAAAAAAAGCATCATTTTCCTGTCTCCCCATGCTGGAATTGGGTTCCTCAAACTGATTTCCACTCTGCTCTGCTGGGTTTTGCTGCACTGATGGGGGGCTGTGTCTGTATAAAGTTCTCAGAGCACATATACAAGGTAATATCACCAGGAAAAAGCATATTGCTAAATTGTAATCACAACCATGGTGGGGAAAACTGGCAGGATAAGAACA
>NW_005066102.1:0-710 GCF_000277835.1 Geospiza fortis | reverse complement strand
CAATTCTTCTTCAATTTTCCCCCACTTCCTTCCAAATTTTCTCCAAATTTTTCCCAAATTTTCCCCATTTTTCCACGTTTTTCCCCAGTTTTTTTTCTCCATTTTTCCCCAATTTTCCCCCAAATTTTCCCCAGTCTTCCCCCAATTTTTCCCCAGTTAATCCCCATTTTTCCCCTCCAATTCTTCTTCAATTTTCCCCCACTTCCTTCCAAATTTTCTCCAAATTTTTCCCAAATTTTCCCCATTTTTCCACGTTTTTCCCCAGTTTTTTTTCTCCATTTTTCCCCAATTTTCCCCCAAATTTTCCCCAGTCTTCCCCCAATTTTTCCCCAGTTAATCCCCATTTTTCCCCTCTTTTTCCCCAAATTTTACCCAATTTTCCCCCATTTTTTCCTCCTATTTTTCCCAATTTTCCCCCAATTTTCCCCCAATTTTTCCTCAATTTTTCCTCAATTTTTCCCAATTTTTCCACAATTTTCCCCAATTTTCCTCCCAATTTTCTCCCAATTTTTCCCCATTTGTTTCCCCCATTTTCCCCCCAATTTCTTTCCATTTTTCCCCATTTTCTCCGCAATTTTTCCCAATTATTTCTCCATTTTCCCCAATTTCCTCCTAATTTTCCTCCCAATTTCCTCCAAATTTTCCCCGGATTTTTCCTCCCAATTTTCCTCAATTTTCCCCCCTTTTTTCCCAATTTTCACCCAATTTCT
>NW_005066101.1:0-710 GCF_000277835.1 Geospiza fortis | reverse complement strand
CCAGGATGGAGTCAGCCCTTGTCCCAGTGTGCAGCTGCACAGCCACAGCCAGCTGCTGCTAGGGCAGGGAAAAGGGTCAGGGTCTCTTAGCCAGCCTCAAACAGGAGTTAAACAGGACTGCAAGACACTCATTTTATTGCTGCCATGAAGTTATTCAGTTGCACTTCTCAGTCCCATGGCAGCTGATGGTCAAAGCTACAAAAAACTGTTGAACTAATCATAGAAACTCTCCCAAATATTGATATATTTGCATTTTACCTACTTAAGGACAGCCTGAAAAAACCCATGCAAACTCCTCAAGTAAGTGGAGTCCTCAGTAGCTGGTAACTCACGTGGTTTCCAATGAAATTAAGGTTTCTGGGTCCTTCTGGCACAAATTTAAACCATTCTGCTCTTAGTGATGCAGCTTATCTAGAGGGAAAGACAAAGCATATAAAAACAGATGAGCCAACTGCGGATCCCACTGCACCCCAGCTCTCTGTAATTTCAGAAAAACTGGGTGAGTGTTAACTACAGTTAGCATTTTCCACTAGAGGACATTTAAAGGACAGTTATATCAATGACTGAGAAGAGCTCATAAATGACACAGGTGAGATCTATAACGATTTGTAGGTGAGGCAGGAGACATCAACATTCATATTTAACACAGTCATGTTTCCCTTCATATAACAGGTCATAGTTGAACCCTGAAGAACAGATTCTTGCATGAA
>NW_005066100.1:0-710 GCF_000277835.1 Geospiza fortis | reverse complement strand
CATTTTTATGGCATTTTTGAGTCACCTCCACCCCACGCCGCTCCTCGTCCCTGGGAGGAAATCCAGAGGGAAATTCCCCAAAAAAATTCCCAAAAATTTCCCCAAAATTTCCATTAAAATCCAAAAAAAATCCCCAAAAATTCCCATTAAAATCCCATTTTTAGGTCATTTTTTTGGGGCATTTTTATGGCATTTTTGAGTCACCTCCACCCCACGCCGCTCCTCGTCCCTGGGAGGAAATCCAGAGGGAAATTCCCCAAAAAAATTCCCAAAAAATTCCCCAAAATTTCCATGAAAAACCCAAAAAAAAAATCCCATTTTTCGCCCATTTCCCTCCATTTTTTCCCCATTTCTCACCCGATTTTCACCAAATTTTCACCAAATTTTCACCAAATTTTCACCAATTTCTCACCCGATTTTCACCAAATTTTCACCAAATTTTCACCAAATTTTCACCAAATTTTTCCCCAAATCCCCCCAGTTTGCCCAAACTCGCACTTTTTCAGGAATTTGGACGCCAGGGATGTGAATTTTCCGTCGTCTTCGTCCGACTCCGAGTCCGACTCCGAGGCCGAATCTCCCCAATCCTCGTCCGACTCCGACTCCGACTCCGACTCCTCCTCCTGCCCAAAACCCCAAAATTCCCCTTTTGCCCCCCAGCTCTTCACTCATTTTCATCTTCTTTTTTTCCCGAATTTTTTCCAATTTTA
>NW_005066099.1:0-710 GCF_000277835.1 Geospiza fortis | reverse complement strand
AAAAAAAAAAAAGATAATAGCTCCACTGTAGGCCACAGTGATGCCATTTAGAGCATTATTTACAGAAGCTGAAGGATCTGAGGTGGCTGGAATATGGCCTTGTTGCTGACTAGGGTTCTGGGTATGTGTGTCCCTAGGCGCGTGTGTCTGGCTGAGGCTTTCCTCACAGCTGACATCATTCTGAGTACGCTGCAGAACATCTCCGAGGGACTTGTGGTGTATCCAAAGGTAAAGCAGGAGATAATGGACCTCCTTGTAATGCTACAACTATGCCAAAGTGTACAAAAATGCTCCCGCTCCAAGAATTACATTTTTATCTGGTAGTTCAAATGGTTCTGATTTTTGCTCTATTCTTGCCATATTCTCACTGTTGCAGGACATACGTTAGGAGCCTCTTGTGAGGCCAATAACAGAGTAAATACAAAACTTGTCACAAAGGATATTTTTCCCTGAATTACAGAACAGATCTGTAGAATTTAGCAGCGAAAGATACTGTCTAGACAGATCTCATCCAGTCCTGGAACTTATTACAGGTTAAAAAAAACTATTGGACATCTTTTCCAAACTCATGTCTCAGACAAGATATGCCCTCTAAGTATTATCAACTTCAATATCTGGATTTCCAGAGCTAAGTTCAAAATGACAATGTGTCTTTGCATCACGGGGACAAACAGGACCTGTTATAATAGGACAAGGGGTAATGGTTTTAA
>NW_005066098.1:0-710 GCF_000277835.1 Geospiza fortis | reverse complement strand
TAAATCCTTTCTCCAACTAAAATGATGAAATGAAGTGAAAATGTTATTGCTATGATTCAGTAGTATCAGGTTAAATCAGAAATATGCAGAAAATTATAGTTGCAATGCAGACTGTTTACAAGTACCACATTTGGGATAACAGTCCCATATGAACCGCTACAAATGCTGTCCCATTCTTCAATTCTCACACATTAGGTCCATACTGGGAGCCACCACCCTGGATGTCAGATCTTACTAGCCCTACACACCACAAACCACAATGCACCTCAGAGAGAAGAGGTAGGACACTGGGACAGGGCAATAATTCATATGCAGGAGATGACAACTGCTCCCCAGGCAGCTCCCTAGGTCAGTGTGGGATTGGCATGCAGCTGTATCTCAAAAGAACTCATGGTTTCTGGAGTTCCATACTACTAGAATTCACTCCAAGATGGTGCTTTTGGACTGCCAGAAACACAACACAGTCCCAGGTACACTGTAAGGCACTACCTGTATGTCTGAGATAGGCAATTTATCCAGGTTTATACAGGTTTTATGACCTGTATGGAAGTGATAACAAAATCATACCCATCTTGAACTTTTGTTAACTGAATTATCTGAAATTGCGGTTCAACATCTACTGGTGGAAATGCGTCACTTCTTATCAGAGAATCATACAATCATTTGGATTAGGAATAACCTCTAAGATCATCTCATTCCAACACCCATGC
>NW_005066097.1:0-710 GCF_000277835.1 Geospiza fortis | reverse complement strand
ATGCCCTGCATACATTGCAATTAAATTCTCTAGTCCTTTTTTCCATTGCGATATAAATATTGCCTACTGTGTCGGTGTGAGCAACAGATTTGCCAAAAACTTATATGCCATGAGGAGTCATGAGGTGAGTAGTAAAGGTTGCTCTTAACTGTAGCAGGCACAGGGCCTGCAATGCCTCCATGGCATTCAGCAGCCTAAGATAGGGAATGCCTAGTCATGATGACTGGACCTAAGAAGCCCCTCTTCTGCCTTCTGACCCTTGCTTATCTCTCTGTAAGACTATAGGTCACATTCACCTCAATCCTTACCATTGGACAATTTCCAAAAATCCTGTACCCTATAAAAAGCCCTACTTTTGCCCAGCTTGGCAGAAGGGAGCTGTCCCTGAAACCTTTGCAGAAGACTTCAATAAAGACATCTCTGTGGAACCTTACACAGCGCTTCTCCTCTCTCTATCCAGGCGTCTGCCAATGGCACTTAGCAAGCTAAAGAGCTGAAATCACTAATGAGCTGATAATCACTAAGAGCTGATCTCACTTAAGAGCTGAGTTTGCTAAGACTGCCTGTGGCTCTGGAGCCTGCCTGAGGGGCCTAGACAGGTCATGCTTAATTGGACTTCTCTGTTTTGGGCACCCATGGCAGCTGGGGTGGGGGAGACCCCAAACCCCCCAAGAGCCTCCTCACTTAACAAATTACTAAAGTAGGGGGAC
>NW_005066096.1:0-710 GCF_000277835.1 Geospiza fortis | reverse complement strand
TTTGGTTTTCTTTGTTTGTTTTGTTTTAATAATGGAAATTATCACACAAACTTCAGTGCATTGGCCAAATTCTTAACTGAAATGGCTCTGGAGGATCAAGCCCAATATAAACCAATGAAGTATTTCACTTCAGATGTCATTGATGGGACAGCAGAAGGAGGAGACTGTTTTGTTTAGATACTCAGCAAAAAAACTCCTATCTTCCAGATGGCTGAGAAGAAAAGATTAGCAACCATGATGGCATGATAACAGAGAGATTCTGGAACAGACTGGGGGATGGCAGAGAGCCCAAGGAAGAGACAAAATGAGCGAGAAACGGACGGTGAACTGAGAGGGGGAAACAACAAATGGAATAAACCGCTGGTACTGATGTGAGTGTGGCATAGGAAATGTGTGAACTACTTCTACTCCACATAGAGGCATCAGCACAAATCCAGGTTTCAGCTGGGATAGAGTAAATTCCCTTCCCAGTAGCCGGTATAGTGCTATGATTTGGACTTAGGGTGACAATAATGCTCATGACACATTGCTGTTTTTGTTAGTCACAGCCAGGATAGTTGATTCCAACTGACCCAAGGCACATTCCATGCCTCTATGACATCATGCTCAGCCTCTAGAGCTGGGGGGAAGAAGGGAGGAAGGACAGGACATTCAGAGGAATGGCAAATGTCTTCTGAAATGAGGGATGGCTGAACACCTGCCTTCCCATG
>NW_005066095.1:0-710 GCF_000277835.1 Geospiza fortis | reverse complement strand
AAAAAAAAATATTAGCCTCACATCACCAACTGCCTTCAAACAAGGCTGAATTTGAAATACTGAAAAAAATGTGGACATAGAGTAATTTGTAAATAAACAACTTTTCCCTATTCTTATGTTTGAAAAAAAAAACATTTTTCCATAAAACTGTTGAGAACATGAGTGCAATTTTTAAATTTTATTCTTCATGAAACATCATTTTAATTTGTTTTCATGTTTGTCAAAATAAAATGGTATTGTACTTAAGTTCACCTAATCAAAGCTTTCAAGTATGATCTCATCTGGCAAGGAATTCCACATGCTCTCAAAGGGAACATTTTCTAAATGCAGACATATTAGGAAGACATTTTAATTATGTGTCTGAGATCACTCATCCTCCCAGTATGGTATAATAAATCTGATTTACTCAAGTCTGCAGTTAGCAAATGCCACTGTTACATTAGAAATATGTAGAAATATGGTGACTACATTTCTGTTTCAGGCTTTGACAGTGTTTAAAAAAACCCAATATCTCATTTTCCTTCTCCTTAATATCCCTTCCTAAGTATGTCTCCGATAAGTCAAAATAAAAATCTTGTTCCATAGACTCATAGAATGGTATGGGCTGGGAGGTACTTTAAGGCTTTCCTGGTTCCAACTGCCCCTAGGGACACCTTGCACTAGATCAGATTGCTGAAAGCAATCCATCCAAGCTGGCCTTGAGCACTTCC
>NW_005066094.1:0-710 GCF_000277835.1 Geospiza fortis | reverse complement strand
ACCCAAACCATCCTGGGATTCCATCATTCCATGATGAGGAGCTTTTTTTCTGCTCCGCAAAATCTCCAGTAATCCCGTTTTATAAACTGGGAAGGCTTTTTGGGAAGTCCCCTGTCCCTGAACTCCATCCTGAGGGAAATGATTTCGTTGGAAAGTGGAGCAGCTCTGAATTGGGTTCATTTCCATTGTTTCTGGTGGTTTTGATGATTTGTGTTAATGTGAGGGATCAATTTTAGGCTTCATCCAAACTCTGGATAAACAGCTCCACTTCTGGAGAGTCACAATCCCAAATTCCCTCTTTTCTGGAGCCACCTGGATGTGCCAATTTTTTTCTGGGTTTGGGCTTTGTGGTGCCAAAAGCTGGGAATTTCAAAGGAAGGAGGAGATTTGGATGGTGGAGGAGCCATTTCCCCTCATGGCTCCAGCTCGGAATTTGGATGGAACATTCCTGGAGCCGTGGAAGTGCCGGGATCACCTCCCTGACAATCCCAATCCACCCCTGAGACCCCTGAAGTCCGGGCTGTAGGAATCGGGATGGAAAACCCAAATGCAGGGGCAGGACTTGGACTTCCATGATCCTGGTTGGTCCCTTCCAATTCAAATTCCAGGATTTTATGATGAGATTCCCTGAGGGGTGGAGAAAATTAGGGAACAGAAATGACTTTAAACTCTTCTGGGGTTTTTTTTCTTTGGTTTTCTTTTTTTTTTTT
>NW_005066093.1:0-710 GCF_000277835.1 Geospiza fortis | reverse complement strand
TGATAAGAAAACCCTTGATATATAAGATAACACAGCCTCTGACCAGAGTTACCAACCTGGGATCTTGCAGGCTGTTCAGATAAGCAGTGTGCTTGTACATTCAGTGGGAATTTGGGAGCCTTGACAATTGGAAATATATGTTTTCCTAGTTTGTCTAAGCTGGTGAGTCACAAAATCATGTAACTTTGCTCTTTTGCTTCCCTCTTACTTATTTTAGTTTCCCAATGTTTGTAGCTCAAAAGTCCTACAAACTGCTCCTGTTTGCTTTCTGAATACTTGAAACTCAGTTCATAGGGCTTAGGAGAAAATGTCTTTTTAAACTTGCAGTAGTTAATCAGATTGCAGCTGCTGAAATTCTGCACTTACAGGAAGTGCTGCCTTCTTTCAAGACTTCCCTCTTTCAGGCTGATTTTGTTTGCCTCCACACACCATTCAAATTGGTGAGGAGATAAGAATAATTCATTGCTTTGTTGACCTGAGAGAAGTGTGTCCACCCATAGGAACTTTGCATTTTCTGGAAGTTTGTGGAAGTGCTAAAGCTAATGCTGCAGTGCTGTTGGCAGCACAGATGATCTATTGCTGTTTGCTTGCTGTCAGTTCTCCACAACCACAGCACACAGAGAGCAGGGAGGAGGTTTGAATTTATGACTTTCAGGGAATAAACAGAAAGATCAACAGGTCAAGTATTTATTTTTCCTTTTTTTTTTTTT
>NW_005066092.1:0-710 GCF_000277835.1 Geospiza fortis | reverse complement strand
CTTCATTCTCACTTCATTCCAGCTTTTGTCAGAGATCTCCTGGGAGCAATGGGATGAGCTGCCATCCCCTTCCTCTGACTCGTGTCAGTGATTACCAAGGAGTTAGGTGCCTGCCTTTGTGATGGCTACCACTGTAGGGTGTGTTTTCCCTAAATAAACCCACGGTGCACTCCTAGAAGGTCTTGCCCTGAGCTTTGCCATGCTGTTCTCACAATGCCATAGCATTATTTCCTAAAAGAACTGGTGGATATGTGTGTATTGGGTGTGGGGGAGAATGTGTACAGACGGCATGTGATGGGATGTCAGCTGGTGGTGTGAGAAAAGAAGCCAGTCCACCTTTGTCATCAGATCCTGCAGAGATAGAAACATCTGCTCACATGGTCATTGCCAGTCATCTTGCTCTTCATGCCATCACAAAATGCAGGAGAAGCCATCAAAAATGTCCCTGGATGGTCTCCAAGAGCTTAGGTTTGACTGAAAGATGCCCTGGCTTCATGTGAGGATGCCGGGAGGAGAAGGTTTATCAGGTACCTTGATTAATCAGCTTCCAAAACATCCTGGTTATCGTTGCACAGGGGGTGCTTGACAAGGAACCACTGCTTGGGGCTCTGCTCAAAGTCAGGGGTGATTTTAGGGGCTGCAAAATCCTGCTCCTGCTCTGATTAGTACCACAGCATGGTGTCTTTAGCATGATCATACAATGACAGAGT
>NW_005066091.1:0-710 GCF_000277835.1 Geospiza fortis | reverse complement strand
GGAACACACCTGGCTGCTTCTGCTTTTAATTTCACCTTTATTTTTTTCTATTCTCTATCTCTTTGCACTCCAAAAGGCAAGAGGGATGGATGTGTTGCTGCAAATTGTCGGGGAGGATGGAAGAGGGAAGCCTTATAAATATGATTGCGTGGGAAAAGATTTTGAGAATATGGAAACTATAAGCGAGATTGAAATGAAGGCAACCTTTGAGATCCCTTAGGTACTGAACAACAATGGTGTGGCCGAGAAGGTAATCCCCTTTTGATGAAAGAATTCCCTGGGCAAGCAAGCAGGTCCAAGGGTCAAAAGCAGACCCTGCCTGCTTGGCAGAAGGGGTCCGAGGAGTAGTTTTTAGGGTTTAAAATGTAACACAGTATGGTAATATAGCGGTTATTGTAGGCTGTCTATAAATGCTATAGGATTTGTATCTGGTACTAGATTGGTTAGTGAGAATCAGAATATTCAACACAGAAGATCATTTAATGTATTGTAACGGGAACTTCGGTCTCTTTGCTCTCTGTCTCTCTCTCCTCCATCTTTGGCCTCTTCATCTCTCGGGCCTGCTCGGAGTTGCGGCTGGCAGCTCCCAGCAGGGCCCCGCACCCAGGCCCTTGCAATAAACACAAATCCAAGACCTGGCTTCAGAGATCTCGTCTCCGTATATCCCGACCATACCGGAGACCCCCTGCTGCTCCTACAGCAAATCCCAA
>NW_005066090.1:0-710 GCF_000277835.1 Geospiza fortis | reverse complement strand
GCATGGTGGGGGGTTAGGAACCAGATGTGTTTAATGTCCCTTCCAACTCAAATAATCTTGTGACTCTACAGGTAATGGAAACACCTTATATCAGTATTGCAGCCAAACACTTTGGCAAACTTTTGGCAAGACTTCAGTGACCAGATTTCTGAAAACCATCACTACGTTTTAGAGGAGCCTAAAATTCAAACCCAGAAAAGGAAGGAGAGGGTAGTGGACAGCAGCTATATGGCATCTTCGCAAACATTCAAATATATCTCAAAAGCTGCCTAGAAAATGTGTTAAAATGTACAGCCAGGAAAAAAACCCCATCATTATCGTAAAGAGCACTTTTAATAAGTAATTAAAGAAAAGATTAACAAACTATGTAGATATAAATTTATATATAAACATATAAATATAAATGCCACATCCCATTCTTTGTTAGTGCAACATCCCACTGCGAGGAGGGATATACTTACCGGTAAGAACAGCCGTTTTGTACTCCATGAGCCGCTCCTTCATTCGGTCCCTCAGGCTGCGGCGGGAGTAAAGAGACAACGGTCAGAGGCTGCGCATCCCTTCATCCCACCCCCGGGCTGCTCCCCGTCCCGCCGGCACTAACCTGACGAGAGTGAGAACATCCACGCCGCCGTAGCCTCTGTTGCTGCCCTGGGACCACGCCGGGGCGGGAGTCGGCTTCAGCTTTCGGGTCGGAGCCGGGGCCGGGG
>NW_005066089.1:0-710 GCF_000277835.1 Geospiza fortis | reverse complement strand
CAATGCAAGAATAATTACTAGGAGTACCAAGAAAAGACATGTTAATACACATACTAGGGTTTCTTTAAGATACAGTAATACCTGCCTGAGACAGAAATGTAATATTTTCCAAATAACTAGCAGAACTAGCAATCACAGGCTTATCAATTTTGGTTTTAGCAAATGCAAACAAGAATAATAAATATTGTACTATGAACTCTAAGGCAGATTTTACAAACAGTTGTACATTTTTGTAACTCTTGTGCGATAACCCTTTGATATTTTTACTCTTGGCATATGTTATTAGTTTATTAGAGTCTTTGAAATATGAAAACCTTGATATATCAGGAGGCAAAGTGGTTGTGAGGCTCCTGAGAGGCGAAAACCCAGTGTTTGTTTTTCTCCTCACCATCCATTTGCAGGGAAAAGCTGGCTTCTCGCTGGACTGGGTGAAAGGGTGGTTTGATTTCAACTGTTGTGATGCAGTTATTCCATGTATCCGGCCCCATCTCTTCGGGCAGACTTGATGTTTCTGCTCTTATGACACCAAATCTTTGCATGTTTTTTTCCTCTGCCTTTAGCCGGACAGGCTCCTCACAAGGGCTTTTCCCGCGCTCTACTTCTGGGTTTGACGTGTGCAGGAGCTCCAGGTGGTGACGTTCCCAGACTCGGCCTTAGGGGCAGGGTCGGAAATGAGGCCGCTCCCACTAGAGGCACGGCTGTGTTCCCCA
>NW_005066088.1:0-710 GCF_000277835.1 Geospiza fortis | reverse complement strand
TTTAACAAACAAAAATAACTTCTACCTGTTTCAGTGTCTGTGAAACAATAATTAATTTTTTACATAAAGCTGTCATCAATATATAAGGGGGAAGTAAGCAAATAAGTGAAAATACCTTTTAGGAGTAAAGAAGCGACTTTTCTAATGTTGTAATAGAAAAACATTGAGACCAAATCTGTGAAATGCACCTATCTAAATTCACATTTGAATATTTCCCTTAGGAATGATTTTCAGCTACAGCTCTACTGATTTCAGTGGGAACATACTGCTTCTAAAAATGTCAGACCATCTAGTAGACAGCTTATAAAAAGAGAAGAAAACAGTATCTTGATAGACTCAGTAACTGTACTTGCAAGTGAAAGTTTTCAAATTCTGCTCCACAAATGGATTTTGTAGCCTCTGCCCGCTCTGAGCTCTCCCAGCTACATTCCTACTGGTACCAGTACAGCATGTCCAACATCAGGCACAATCACAGCACATGGAGACACCAGCACAGAATACACCGACAGACTTCCCTCTGAGAAAGACACGCTCCTACACACCCAAATGAGAAGAGGCATAAACAAGTGGACAATTCCAAAGCCATAGTAAGGACTCTGCGTTGCAGGCCTGACTTTACACTCCCCCTTAACTCCTAATTATCAATTCTGAAGGCAGCAGCTTATGCTTAGATGCACAAATGAGAGATTGATTCATTTTTGCTGCCAGGG
>NW_005066087.1:0-710 GCF_000277835.1 Geospiza fortis | reverse complement strand
TGATCTTAGAGGTCTTTCCCAGCCTTGATTATTCTATGACTCTATGATTAATCCTGCTCTTCCACTGAGAATTTGGGCAGTGGTTGTGGTAGAGAAGGGGTACAGATAACAATTAAGCTAAACAAAGAGAATTTCTTCAGTTTCTTATCCATTTTTATACAGTGCTCCACTGTTGCTAGATACATGTTGACCAAGCAGCTGCCCATTACTTTTCTGAACCTAGCTCTTACTACACCAACCATAGGCTTAAAAGCTGAACATACTCCTGTTCTCCCTCAGGCCACAACAATTCACCCATCTGTAGTAGGAACTGGCTTCAATTGTCTCAAAAAACACACACGCTGCTAATGAAAGCTTCCACTCTTCTGCCAGACCTCCTCACACCTGCAGTTGTGGCATCTGATCTTGTCATTTTAAGGCTTTCCAAAGCTAAAGACACCTTTTGGAAGTGACAAAAGCCCAACCAACCAAGGAAACACATGCAAACAACCGTGCCATCCTGCTGACCAAGCCCTCCTTGTTGAAAGTCAACTACTGCTGCTGTATGAGGGGAAACGGAGGAAGGTAACAGATACATCCTCTCTTGTTCCTCTTGTGAGTGACAAATCAGGAAATGAGGCTGAGAGCCTCATGGCTATTTTACCACTGCCAAAGTATCTTACAGAGACACTCTGCTCTTTTAGTGGTATCCTGTGACGGTGGTCACAAGG
>NW_005066086.1:0-710 GCF_000277835.1 Geospiza fortis | reverse complement strand
ATTCCTAAATACTTTGCTGCTCATAATGGAAGTAAAAGAAGGCTTTTGGACCAGTGAAGGCTTGTTCTTTTCCTTGATGTGTGTTCCTTCTTTTTGTCTTGGCATGCCCTGCTCCAGCAGATTACTCCTGACTCCCTGTCCCCACTGCCTGATACTTCTCTGGGGATAGTGAAATGCCTTTGTCCCCTTTCTGGAATAGCCACCTCCAGTTCATCTGAGGGTGCTGCTGCTGCCAGAGCTCATCCTGACTCCAGCAGCAGCTCAAAATTCCATGGGATCAGCAGCCTGGCCCCAGGGCAGGGATGATTCTGCTGGAATAGAGAAGGGGAAGAGGAAAGGGCTATGAAGGACCAGCTGAATAACTCCAGCAGCTGGCGCTGAGTGTAGCTGCACTTTTAACATGTTTGACTTTCTGATCCACTGTGGTGTAAAGACACCTGAGCTGGCTCTGACTGAGCTGCCTTTTTATGTCCTAAGTCCCAGCTGCAGTAGAGCTCCCTTAGCATGGCAGAACACCCAAACTGAGCTAATGCTGCTGCATTGCCTGCCCTTCTGGTACTGGCCCATTTCCAGCCAGCTCAAAGCCTCCTAGATGCTGTTGTGCATGATACAGGTAAACCCTAAATAATCTCTGCAAGGGAAGTATGGAGTCCAAGTCCAGTTAGACACAGATAATTCTGTTTCTGAGCTATCCCTCTGATCATCAGCGT
>NW_005066085.1:0-710 GCF_000277835.1 Geospiza fortis | reverse complement strand
AAAAGGAGGAGAGGTTGTTTACAATATTTTAAGCCAAATGGTTCCTTTGGCAGGAGGTTTTCTGTAACAAGTGAGAACAACAAGAATTAGCTCTCTCAGCACTTCAACAAGCAGAGATTTTTGTCTGTAATGAGAAGAATGAGACTTGTTTGACATAAACTACAAAACAACACAGCAAAGATGAAGAAGGAGGGCAGAAATACATTACTGAAGGTGAGAAGAAACAACTTCATTGCTCTACTGTGAATTCAAGATTCTTGCTCATTATAATGTATAATTACAGCTGGCATCATTCCAGAGGAGGGGTTGAAAGAAGGTAGGTCTTACTAACTGTGCTAAATCCTGTTGGGGAACTGACCACAGCAGCATCCCACCTGAGTTTGTGTAATCCAAAAGATTCCTGTTTTATTCTTCTGTACCAGGTCCTTCTTTATGCAGATATGCAAATTCTCTTTGGACTCCTGAGATTTGAAAACTGATTAGAATTTTTATGTTCCTTCGTTAAGGGTAAAAATAGGCTATCCCAAGACAGACAGCCCCCCAAATTATACACTGATCTGAGAAAATGGGAATAGCTTACTTTTGCCATTAAATGAATAACTTCTTTTAGCAGCCATAGCTTGGTTGTGCCTCTCCTGAAGTCTTTGCTGTCTTTCTGAAATTTTTAGCTGTTTAGTGATAGATTTGGAGAAAAGGAGGCTCAGGGGAGA
>NW_005066084.1:0-711 GCF_000277835.1 Geospiza fortis | reverse complement strand
GGTGAGAAATGCATGGAGGGTCTGTTGGGACTTCCCATCTTTTAAGCATCTCTCCCAGCCAAAAATAAAAATAAATTCTTGCTTATTGTTAGTGGATCCCACCCTACAGCACAGGATGCTGAGCTTTACTTTTAATAAAATTTACTTTAATAAGGTTTCACCCATCCCACCATAACAGGGAGGCAATCCCTGATGCAACCACTCAAGTTTAGAACTCAAAAATATTCTTCATTAATTTTTTTTTTTTGCTGGTTTACCATGCTGATTCATGGTGTGCTGCCTCTACTAATTAAATTAATAGCTACACTTGCTTACTAAAGAGATTAAGGGCTGCATTGCCCTCACTTGGTGGGTTAGTTGCTAGGCAGCCCTCGCTGGGGATTTGGCACTGTGCTCTTATCTCCAAAGACAAAGGATCTTTCAGGAGGAGAATGAATGCTACACTGCCTCACCAAGAGCATTCATCTCCATTTTTATATCTCAATAGCTCTCCTTTAATTATTTTCATCATTTGGTGCATTCTAGTGTTGCAAGGCTGTTTAATCTGGAGTATATTTCGACTTCTACGCTATGGATTGCTTCCATTTTTCCCTCCCTTGCCAGTTTACAACCTCAAGATTTATTTCAAGTCACACATGAAGGTCTTGCACTCCAGAGCTTGCCACGATTGCTACTGCAGCAATATTCAGTCTGATGTTTAAGCCCTTCTCA
>NW_005066083.1:0-711 GCF_000277835.1 Geospiza fortis | reverse complement strand
TATTTGCTACCTGTGAGTGACTCAGGTGCAAAGAGGAGGAAGCCATGAGCAGTGAGGCAAGCAGGAGATTACCAACCAAACCTCAGGAGAGTTTGGTCTGCTACAATTGCTTCTGCATCATTAAATAATGCCTCTTTTCCATGAACATCAAAGGACAATAAAGAGGAGGGGAGTGAAACAGTGGTGACATCTCAGGACACACCATCCACATGTTCTGAAGCACTTCTACCCATGCCCAGGGAGTGCTGGAATCATCTCCCATCTCATTCACAGCTCCTGGCTCTGTAATAATGGCTTTGCCACTCAATAAGGGTAAAACACTGAATCTGTTCATTCCAACCATTAGCATTGCATGTCTATTCAATAGAAACCCTCAGCCTGGGGCCCACACAAACCCCCTGTGTGCTCTTTTGGGGGGATGTTGGTTGACTGTTCTTACAAGAAAATATTCAAGCAAGGCAATCATCTCTGTGATCTGACTTCTCTTTCAGTTCTGCTCTCTGAGGAGCATTTCCACTCATGAAGCTCCTCCCTGTGGAATCACCAAATCAGCACAGTGAATGGAGAATAATGACAAGATGGGCTGCAGTATGCTGAGCTGAAAGGTAATTTTTTACAAATGCTCCAATGAATGTTCTCACATCGTTATGTCTCATATCGTCTAGAACTTAAAATATAACCCAGTGCAAATGGTAAACTAACTTTGGCTTG
>NW_005066082.1:0-711 GCF_000277835.1 Geospiza fortis | reverse complement strand
ATGAAATCCTGATTTTAGCTGTACTAATGCAGTTAACCTGTCGCTCACGTGTGAGTGGGGACACCACATAGCCCTGCAGCTTTCATCAGCCTTTTGGAAACACACATGGGGTTCCTGCCTCTGCTGTACACATCCTGTGAGCCTGGTTATCCAACAGGCCAAGGCTAACATGTTCACGTGTTCTAAGGAAATCAGTGAGAGTACAATGGGTTTCTTTACACCGATTTTAATTTGCTGTAGAGTTAGGTTATTCATAGAGGTACTATGAATAACATTGTGCTAGCTAGAAGTCTTGCTGAAGGACAAGTAACATGGAGAAAAAGCACAATCCTTAAGAGAAGAAGAAACTCAAAAGAGGAATAAACATTCCTTAACAAAGCTGTTGTGTAGAATCACAAAGGGTTATATTGCCCAATGCATGTATTTTTAGACATTCTTCAGTATTTACCTTAAAGACAATGCTAAATTTGAGGAATCAAATAATATGTTATGTAGGTTCTGACACATTTCTCTTTTGAAAAACTGCACTTTGGGAAAACTCATCAGCTTGTTTCTCAAATAAATTTGAAAAGATGCAGCTAAATTGCAGAGTTCCCCATACATTTTTCCTTGAAAAAGTTAGATGTCTTTCACTGATGGAAATTTCATTGGTATAGGAATTATACTCATATTAACCTGACTGTTATGTGTGTCACAGACACATTTTATGAA
>NW_005066081.1:0-711 GCF_000277835.1 Geospiza fortis | reverse complement strand
ACTCAGAATATTCTGTGATTCTCTTCTGATTGCATTTTGATTTTTACCTAAAATCTCACCAAATATAATGGTCAGTTTTATCTCATGACAAAATCATGTTCCCTCTCCCTCTGATGTGCTTTTATCCTTTCTGTCTCTACTAGCTTCAACACCTCTACTTTTCTTCCCTGCCAGAAGCAGTGTTTCTTGTCTATGTTGCATTTCCTCCACTCCCCCCACTGAGCCTCCTGTCTTCTTGTCATCAACTTCTATAACTTCAGATTTCCTCTTGTGTTTTCACCTCCTTCCCTGTCTCTGACCTGTGCTGTGTACATTCACTTCAGGGATTCTTCCACTCCACTTCCATCCTAAGCCCTCATTTCTTTTCCAGTCTGATCTTCCTCCTGGAATTTTGCAGGCAGTGCTCCTCAGGGCATTGATAACTTAATCAATTCTGCAACGATTTCTCACCATCCTTGATCTGTCAGCCAGTTTCCACAGAGATTACCTATAAATGAGAGAAAACAAGCTCACTTATCTTTAGATGTGTGCCCTAGTCGGGTTTGCACTCTATGTCTTGGATTTAACAGTGTTGGAAGGAGGCCCAGAGGTTGCCCAGGAGGTTGTGGGGTCTCCATCCTTGCTTACAGATCTGAGTTACCTGCTCAGAGCTTATAGTTCAACCCTGCTGCGAGCAGGAGCTTGGACTAGAGACCTCCTGAGGTACCTTCC
>NW_005066080.1:0-711 GCF_000277835.1 Geospiza fortis | reverse complement strand
CTTCCCTCTCACAGTGACAGACCCCACAGATTTGCTCCATAACTACCATGCCCAGGTACCATTGTGCATGGATTTGTGAGCTCAAGGCAGTGCTAACACAGGGATCTCCGTGCTTCTTAATCAGCATCACTGACCTTTCTTTCCTTCATTACTCTCAGCATCAGTTTTTCCCCCCCCTCAGCTTATTTTGCATAGGTCTCATGTTATCCATGTTTTTGCTTTGTGCCTGTTATCCCATTACCCTGGATAATCAAAGTTGGCTGTAATGGAAACAGCAGAAACAATTTGCTTACCCTTCTATTACAAGATATTCCCTCTACTAAGTCTGAGAATACCTGCAGTTCTGTGGTAATGCTAATTAACTGTGCATACATATAGAAAGTAAAGCAAAAGGCACCAGCATCCTTTGGGATGGTGGGGATTAAAGAAAGATGAGATATTATTCCTCTCTCTCTCTGTGCTTCACTGTCCCTACCCTCAATGGAAATTGCTTTGCACTTACAGAATAAAATGTAATACATGGTGGAGGAGTCACTGACTCTGCAGAGAGATGGAATTAGAAGGAGCAGAGTTCTCTTTGCTATGATCCTCCCTGATGTCTTGCTTCTTGTCTATTCCCAGAGTGGGATCTTTTCCCCATGCAGGTGCCCCTGCCTTGGAGCCCAGTGCTGATTCCACAGCCAGAGCAGAGCTCCAGCAAAATATGGGGGG
>NW_005066079.1:0-711 GCF_000277835.1 Geospiza fortis | reverse complement strand
AAAAAAATAAAACCAACAGAAATGCAGCAGCACATGGTGCGGTGGGTGTTGTTCATGTGCAGTTGGGACACGCTCACATATATTTTCTTTATGAAAATCTGCTCCTGGCCCACTCTGAACACGTGTTCTGCCGCAAACTTGGGGAAAAAGTCAATTCTCCTGTGCTGTGTATAATGTTTTAAAAGCTACCTTTAAATTGCTCGAGCCTTTTTATCATCCCATTATCTCCTTCCTCCATCTTAAAACTTGCTTGACGTTGGAAAAATACACAGAGTTTGACAGCCAGGCTGGAGTGAAATCCAAAGACATCCTTGGAAATTGTTGGCCATTTCCTAGCAGCTCTGGGGAGAGCACAAACAGCCCCCAGCCCAGGACCCTGATGGATGAGTGACCCATTAAAGAGCCCCCCAGGGCTCTGCCATTGCCCATTTTGCTTAAATGAAATAAAAAATATTCAAGGCTAAAAAGTTGCTAAATTGAGTGAAATGGGGAGAGATTTTTAGCAGAAGTTGGAGAAAAAATCCAGACGGAGGTGACGCTTCAGTTCCACGTTGGTCAGTGGTTCTTGGGCGTTGTACAGAAGAATTTGAACATGGAAAGTAGAGTTATTTTTTTATTTAGATTTTTTTTTTCTTAGACCTTGTGGTTTTCCCATCCCTGTAAGTGTCCCAGGCCAGGCTGGGTGGGTTTGGAGCATCCTGGGATAGTGGA
>NW_005066078.1:0-711 GCF_000277835.1 Geospiza fortis | reverse complement strand
ATATTTAGGTGCAAATAAAACTATGTCCTAGCATTCAATCCTATCATTTCCTTGAACATATCCTTATAAAAACCCCTACACAAAAACCAAGCTAACAGTCCCTTTAGAATTTGGCGTTTAAAATCTGTACAGATGGAAAAACTGTGAATCACTGTCTTTATATACCTGCTTCTCTTAAAGCACAAAACTACAAGTTCTGAGAGGGTGCTGGGAGCAGAGCACAGCACCCAGTTAATAGGAAGCACCTCGAGTGGCCCAAGCCTTCAGCCTTCTGTGATCACCCACTCCTGCAACTGAACAGTGGGGTTAAGGCATAGCATGGCAGAGTTGAGAGAAGACTCGCTGTAAATTAGTACAAAAGGTACTGTCTCCTCCAGCAACAAGAGGAAAAAACCTTTATGTTAGAGTGTAGCTGGACAAATTTAGGAGCTTAATATAACTGCATGTGTAACTTTCCCAAGCAAACTGTTGCTGAAGCTATAGGAGGTCCAAGACCAGTGGTTTGCAGTAAAACAGGCAGATGTCATGGGTCTGATGTAACTCCAGGCCAGGTAGATGAACTCAGGCCATAAAGGAACAATTATGGGCACGTGTGTACTTGTATCAAAGCAGACCTGGCCAGAGCTGAACTTGCTCAGTAGCCTTTTCATACTGCTGCTGTCCACGCAGTTCTGCTGTCAGCTTCAAGCTACACACTGCAATGCTCTGTGC
>NW_005066077.1:0-711 GCF_000277835.1 Geospiza fortis | reverse complement strand
GGGCAGCCAGAGGAATGTTCTGGGTTCTGACACCCTGCCACCTCTCACTTCATTGGTGCATGAGGAGGGGTGAGTTGCACACTCAGGTTAGGTGCCTGTGCCTCTTGGAAAGAGAGGGGTTTTCACCAGCTTCAGCAGCTTCCTGAGTTTCATCGAGATTAACTTTGTAATACTGACCCTGTGGAGGAGAGCTGAGTAACAGGAGGTTTCTTTATATTAAAAGCTTTGACTGAAACAGGTGCACTGACAGATGCACCACTCAGGTGAATCTTGCCACATGGAACTTCTTTACATGAAAACAAAAGTGGTATGGATATGTCAGTGGGCAGTTTGTAGCTGTTACCTGGTGTCTTGAAATGGGTATTTCCTAATGCGCACCTTAGAAGCAGAAAAGGTATTGCCAAGGTCCTGCCTTGATGGATGTTAGTGAGCACTGAGTTTGACTTTACCTTCCTGACTTTTTTCTTGCATTTAAAAAGAAATCCCATATTAAGTTTAGATTTTATTCAAATAGTAAGGCTACAGAGATACTATCTTTGAATGGAGAAAATGAATTCCCCCTAGGGTGTGATGAGTCTTAGGCAGTGAGGTTTTACATTACTTTACTGTATGTTTTGTGTGTAATGAGGTTTTAAATTACTTTTCTCTGTTTTGTATGCAGCTCATGTCCCCTAGGCACACACCAGCTGGTGTGTCATCTCTCTGCAAGAG
>NW_005066076.1:0-711 GCF_000277835.1 Geospiza fortis | reverse complement strand
TTTTTTTTCTTAGTTTTTCAATACTTTTTGGATGGCTGGGAAACATTTAGGTGTTTATAGGGTTTTTACTTTTTTTGAACTATTATTTCTTTTTGATTAGGAGGTCAACTGAAATGTAACTTTCACAATTCTTTCCTTTCTCAATATAATTAACCTGTAAAACTCTTTCTTCCTAGTACAGCATTCTATAACCTGTATGTCCTATAAGTACTGACTGTAGAGAAATCATGTCAATATAACAGTTAATGCTATATTCCTAGCTTTATAGACACCATGACATTACATATCATCAAGCCAAATTACAAGCTTATTTAGAGGGCATCTATGTTTACTTAATGTTAATACACCCCACTCATTGTCATTTTCAGAAGTTCATTGGGGCATGAGAGTTAAAACACACTGATATACTCAAACTGGCAAAATAGCAGCTGTAAAAATATAGTGTTGCATCCTGTAAGTACTAGAGGATGATGAATTCTGAGGAGTAACTGACAGCAAGACAATATTGGCACAAGAACAGACGACTATTAACTACCAGAAGAATTCTGAATTTTGTCACCATCTGAGAATTAAGTCCTTAAATGAAATCCTAAGGTCAAAACTACAATAGTTTAAGAAAAACCTGTAAATTTGTAGGACAGTTTCAGTATTCTGTGTATTCATTTCTGTGATAAAAAAGGTGGGTGTGATGGCTGTCACAAGGGTTTTTGG
>NW_005066075.1:0-711 GCF_000277835.1 Geospiza fortis | reverse complement strand
TGCTGTTAGCTCATTTAGCCTTCCTTTAGCTCTGGCCTTGACCAGATTTGCCTGTTACAGATGAGTGTTTTCAGTCAGAGGCTGGAACAGCATCACACCTTGGCAGCATCCTCACACCCACACAACCACATTTTTCTGTGGTTTTTGACTTGCTAACCTCAGTCTTTCATTGGTTCATACCTATTTAAGTAGGTGGTTGTGCTGTGTCTTCAGAAAACATCAGCAGAGCTGTGTGCTTCAATTATGCTTAGGGAAGGTGGAATTTCTCCCTGAGCCTGTTCAAGTTGCAGGGGAAGTGCATTATCATGATCTTAGTATTAGTTTGGATGAGTGTCACCCACCATAAAGCTATTATGCTTTGATGATGAGTTATAAATACAAGAGTGTGACTCTGAGAGTGGTACTTGAGGACTTTCTTTTATAATAATGCGTGTAGTCAGTTTCTTTTGGTATAGAAATCTTAAAGCTTAGTTTAATATTGTACTAAATATCTGCATACCTTATAGTCATCCACCTCTTCCTTTACTCGTATCTGTTTTGTACTTATTTTACATTTTGCTGTGGTTAAAGACCCTGATGAGAGTGATCAGGCTTGGGATTCAGTGATTAGTGCTGTTTTAGAGATGCAGATACCATTCATACAGCTGGACCCAGCTGTTTCTGCCTGATTTTCATTCCAAGCTGCTAATTGCTGTTGGCAGGGTTTTTTTT
>NW_005066074.1:0-711 GCF_000277835.1 Geospiza fortis | reverse complement strand
TGCAAGACTGTAATAGGCATGGATGGGACTGCTCTTGGGGTGCTCTGCTGCCACCAATAGCTCTGTCCTAGGCTGCAAGAGAGGGATCCACAGGTGAATGTGGTAACCAAAGGAGATGAGCCCTGTCCAAATGAGAACAAGAAATATCCCAGCAGACCACTTCCCATCCTGCTTACATGAGCTCCTTCTCCTCTCCAGAGAAGTGCCAGCAGCCCCAGTGGGACTCACAGCTCCGGTTTAGGCCAAACCAGAGATTTTACAGGATCAGCGAAGAGGTGACACTGAGCTGCTTTGAGAACGACGCTCCTCCCCTCGCTGTGATCAGATGTGCAAACAGGAAGAATGCTTGGGAGGTGTTGGACATTTCAGGAAAATGGCACAAGTTGACACAGAACCTGAGCTGCACTACGGGTAAGCTAGGAAGCAACAGGTCTCCCCTGCTATGTGCACTTCACACTGTGGAGGTGACCTGGACATCGTGCTGTATCTGTGAGACACCTTGGGCACAGCTCAGAGTCAGGTCCCAGTTGGGAGCAGTCTCCAAGGTGGAGAGGGTTAGAAGCCTTTAGTGTGGGACAGGTTTTCTCATCCCTGCATCTCCCAGTCTCTTCCTGAGTTGTATGTCACAGGGAAGTCGGAGGGGATCCTGCCCCTCAGTTTTCACCTCTCTCCCAGTGTCCCGTATCACCTCCTTGCCCAGGCACATGCTCT
>NW_005066073.1:0-711 GCF_000277835.1 Geospiza fortis | reverse complement strand
AAAAAAAAACCCTGCAGGAAATGTATGACTAAGGATTTGAGGAATGGAGGAATATTACTGGACTGTTCTTTTCAGTGTGTCTGTGATGGCTTGCTGTAGCATTAGCTAAGACATTTTGTAAAATCCTACTTTTAGAATCTGTTTGCTGGGAGGAAACAGATGACTGGGATGATCAGAACAGTGTTTGGTTCTGCATTTCTGGAAAGATCTGGTTACGTTAGTTGAGTGTCTCAGAAGGGCACAGTGTTGTTCCATGGTTTATTTTCAGGAACTGCTGTGAATTCTCCTCTGCACTGCCATAACTGCTAGGAATGTTAATGGTCTGTTTGGGTGAGGACCATAGCTAAGCAGTATTTCATTAACTGTTTTCCTTGCACTGTTTTGCTTTTCTTGCTTTGGGTGCAGAATGTCTAGAGGTGTCATACAGGAGCCTTACTTGGTGTGTGCAGTAATCCACCTGCTCTGTCCTCCATTCTGGTCTCTTCATATTTCATCTCATAATGCCAGCATCTTTCAGCCTGTTAAATAGGAAATCAGAAGCTGAAAGTGGACATGACCCTCATCAATCTCATGCCTGAGTATTTTGGTGATCTAACATAACAGATCAGATTGTTGGAAAAAAAACCTTAAAACAGTATGTGTTTCTGTTCAAATTTCACAGTAGAAGATTTCTCATGAGAGGTGAATGCTACAGCTGTTAAAGTCTGAAGG
>NW_005066072.1:0-711 GCF_000277835.1 Geospiza fortis | reverse complement strand
AAAAAATAAATACATTTGTTACATTGTAGCTACAAGACTGAATGGATGCAATAAAGTGGTGACTTTCTTATATGACACAAACACTACGTGCATATTCCCACTTCATAACGTTAGCTGACCTGGAAAAGAAAAATATCATTTTTTCATTCCATCCATAAACAGAGAAAGAGCAGTTTAAAAACTGGGGGGAAAAAAGACAGATAACATGACCCTAAATTGCTCATCATGGGACAAATTTTTCATTATCTTACTTTTTCCCCAGTTTTTCAGTGGTAGAAGGCATTCAACTCTCTTTGTCAAACTGCTGTTTGGAGAGCTACATTAAGCAGCGAAAGTATATAAGTATATTTGAAAGCACCAACCAGAAGCAGATTTAAACAGGTTGATTGGCCTGACTCATTGAGACCCTGCATTCAAAGGGATGTGATGGGATTACTGTTTATGTTATTTCCTGAGAAATAGCAGGGATACAGCTCTGTGCATGGTCAATATGCACCCCAGCTATAAAAGTGTGGAAGGTAGCTGTCCACACTGAATCTAGCCCACCTGGACTCTCACAAGCACTAGATCCTAATTTTTCTGATGGTCATTTATAAGAGATGAAAAGTCAGGACAGGGGTGCTCCTGGACCTACTTCCTTAACTATAAAGTAACAATTAGATGCCTGAAGGAGCTGGGGCAGTACTGAGAGCTCAGGTGCCTGGTAACAAG
>NW_005066071.1:0-711 GCF_000277835.1 Geospiza fortis | reverse complement strand
ATAACACAAGAAAGCCCAGCACCTTGAGACTCTCTCCAGCTCATAAGAGAGTTAAGGCAAGGCACGTGCTTTAAGCCCTGCTCTAAAAGTCTGTCATGCCTTTACCCAGGCTGGAGGAAAAGACCAGAAATACACAGACTGAGATGACAGCATGAACAGAAACTGATCTACATGAAAGCACCCCAAAAAGCACTAGAGCACAGGTTGGGAGAATGGCCAGCATCAATGGCCTGTGGCATAAATAAAATATTTAGAAATAAAATCAGTAGCAGCTGAGGAAGGTGCTGCTTGCAGCAAGGCAGCAGGACAGCTGCCTCAGCAGTGGAAGACTGGCACTCTGGCAACAAGAGAATGGCTGCATGGCTATATCATGTGGGTTGTGCCCCTCTCATCCTGGAATTCCAGCAGGAAGACAGACTGCAGCTACAAGACACTCAAAATGAGGAAATAACAGAAAATGGGCAGATGCCTTGCCTAACATTTTTGGAGGCTGTTGTAAGTGGATTCCTGAGGCAAAAGATTATGCTTCAGCAACTGGGGACTCCTGAGGGGTACAAAATAAGTGGCCCAATACAGCTACCAGCAAAAAGATTTCAGAATACATAGCAAGGATTCAGCAGCTGGCACATCTTGTTCTTCATGGTAAACAGAAGTGATCCATCCCATAGTACCAGTGTATATGTTTATATGAGTTAAACTGAGGAAAGAATG
>NW_005066070.1:0-711 GCF_000277835.1 Geospiza fortis | reverse complement strand
TTGACCTGCTGGCCATTCTTTACCTGGAACACCCCAGGATATTGTTCCCTTCTTTGTGACAAGGGCACGCTCCTGCCTTGTGTGAGCTTTGACTGCTCTATTACAAAGCTTGGAGGTCACCAGATTTGCAGAAGTTTGGAACACTAAGAAGAATATTGGGAAAATCTTCCAGAAAATTCTGTATTTATTGAGCATACATTGCTCAATGTCAATTATATGTGATCTTTGTATATGTCTTGAACTTGTTTCTTACATTGTAAATTGTAAACCAACTGTGCTCAAACTTCTGACTTTCTTTGAACGATCAATGTTCTTAAATGCACCTTTGCAGTAAATGTATGAGTTTTGAGCCTCTAAATCAGAGTGGTTTAGATACAGGGAGGTATTTATTCCATCATCACTGCCTTGTAACGACTGTGCATACACACAGTACCATCTCTTGGTCAAATTGGCAACTGCAAGTAGCATTTCCTGCATAGGATTTCCTGCACTTCAACTCTGAAAGCAGACCTACTTATTATCCCTTCGTGTCTTTCTTGACACTAAAATGGGCTAAAAAAGACCGTGGAGAAGGTTAACACCCAAAAGAGACTTCTGCACGTAGTACTGAAGTGTTGGTACTGGCATTCCATCTGGTGAGAATGAGCCCCTGTCCCCAGGCTGTCCCTCCATCTAGGGCTGCCCCTCCCAGGTGCAGAATCCAGCACTTGC
>NW_005066069.1:0-711 GCF_000277835.1 Geospiza fortis | reverse complement strand
CCATGTAAACCCAGTATAATAACATATATTTACCCTAGTTTTATTAGGTAGAAGAGATGATACAGCTGAAAAGTCATCCTAAAGGAAATCTCTGCATTAATCAAATATTTAAACTGTTGCCTAAGAATTCTGGCCTGTCTTTTAGGAGTGACATGGAAATAGATGCAAACATTTTGATTATCCAAAAACATATAGAAGAAGCAGCTGAAGAGTTTTGAACTTTGGAAACTTCAGAACCTTCCAAATCTAGACTTTTCTAAGGGAATCTCCACTTGGTGGAAGGGTGTTTCTCAACTGCAGTACTTGATTCAAATGTCACTGTCATCCCAGAGACATGCAGGATCCTTGTTCAGGTCATTTGACCACATTTTACAGTGGTGCTTTGTGAGCCACTGTTCTGCATATTCTCTTTTGCTTAGACTGTATCCTTTCCCTTGACACTGGAAAGGTACAAGGTACAGAAATCACATCTTGTATACTATTGTCTGTAGCCTTATAGGATGGCAAAAGATACAAATTTCAGAAATAGTACTATACTGACCTTAATGTCATCTATTACATGATTCTGTAGATTTGTGGGTCTATGGATGCATGCATACATATATATGTGTACAGACAGAGGCTTATATACATACACATAGAAAAACAGAACTCCACTTTTTGTGATTGTGTTTTAAAAATATGACACTCATTATGCCTAGATAAAAAAAA
>NW_005066068.1:0-712 GCF_000277835.1 Geospiza fortis | reverse complement strand
CCAGAATTATCCCAGAGTTATCCCAGAGATGTCCCAGAATTTTCCTAGAATTATCCCAGAATTACCCCAGAGTTATCCCAGAGTTATCCCAGTTTGCAAATCCCACTTTTCTGTGCTGTCCTGGCCTCTCCCAAGCTGCCCATTCTCCCCAGTGGTGGGAAATGGGGATATTGATGTTGGAAGCACCAGGGACACCCTGGATTACCCAAATCCTGCTGGGAATTCCCTGCCTGCTGCTCCCAAAGCAGGATCCAGGTGCTCCTGGAAGCTGCTCCAGCTTCTCCTGGCATCAGTCTTGGAGTCTGCACAGTTTGGAAACACCACCACAATTCCTGAGATATGCTCTTGTTATGAGGGTGGGAAAACATAAACCAGAGGAGAAGGTGAAGAAAAAAAGCCAAATTTTGTGGGGCCAGCAGAACATCCCAGCCCAGGCTGAAATGTCTCTGCCCTTCCCATCCCTGTCCCCACTCAGAGCCAGGAAAATGGGGTTAAAGAGCAAGAAATTGGGTGTAGAGCTCATGAAACCACCCCTGCACCCTCCCGCCCTCCTCTCCTCCCATGATTTTCACTCTGGACTGCTGGGGCCAAACCCAGGAGATCCCCATGGCCACGCTGGGTCACACCTCTGCTGGTTCTCAGGTTCTCTGGTTCTCAGCAGCAGGAACAGCGAAATGTTCTCCTGCAGCAGCAGGAACAGGGAAATGTTCTC
>NW_005066067.1:0-712 GCF_000277835.1 Geospiza fortis | reverse complement strand
GGATTGGTGTCACTGTGGTGGCAGGTATTGGGGAATTTAATTGTTAAGGATTGTTTTGCTGTACCGCAAGGAAATCTGCTGCTTCTGCTCTTTAAAATCACTGCTGTCCTTGCCACAAAGGGAAGGAAATAGAGGAATTCCAGCTTCCTGCTCCTGCTAAATGCCTCAGGTGCCTCCTGAGTCCAAGAACCCAACTGGGCATTTGCCTGTGCAAATACTGAATAATCATGTGCAAATCAATCAATATGGGTGATACTGGAGTTTCATCTGGGGTTTTCTGCAAAATCCAGTGTTGTGTGTCCAAGCAGGGAGAGCAGCAGGTAAAAGCTGGCACCTACATGGAGATGTCTGGGCTGGACGTGCAGCTGTGGTTTACAACTTATGTTCCATTGATATGGACCAGCAAAAATCTGATAAATCTCCTTTCACCCAAACAACTTGTATGCTAATTGTTATAAGTCATTAACCATGATATATTCCTCTCTTATTCAACCTGAGCCAAGTTTTAGCTGTGAAACAAGTCACTGGCTTTTTTATAGATCTTCTTATTTAATGTTTTCATTGAATCCTACTTCTCATCTGACAATTACACAAATTTTATCCATCTCAGGGGTGTGATGCTTTCCTCCTGACATAAATAAATTCCTGTTTGTAGCAGTTCATATTCCAGCATTGACCTTTATTTACTCAAATTAAGTGTTTACTACATTTT
>NW_005066066.1:0-712 GCF_000277835.1 Geospiza fortis | reverse complement strand
ATGACAACTATGCAGAGCTACAGCTGGACATATGTTCTATAAAAACGTCTATTAACTATGAGATACTGCATTGTACCACCTGTTTCCAGGTTACTCTGCAGTTATTAATGCAGAGTAAAGTTACCTTGGGGAAGGTGAGAAACATTTCTTAACTCTGCTCTTTGTATTTTGTAAAATATTTGAACCCTATTTACACAGACTAAAGGTAATAGGAATTTTGCCATAAGACTTAATGGGACAAGTTTTCTCTCCACCCCAGTACACACCACAAAATACACTTCCAGCATAAATGATTCCTCTTTCTTCTGGTAAAATGATCTTCCCATAATTGATTTCTTACCAGGTTCATAAATGTTAAATATTTTTTTGTTTGTTTCCTTTTCCTTCCTAACTTCATCTTTCCATGCAAATATATGTAACACACAAGTACATAAAGTCTGTGAACCTTTTCCTTCTTTTTCTAAATTGTCTGATTTTGGCCATTGCTATCATGCATATGTTTTCACAGCAAATACCTAAGCCTGGTTTTGTTTAATTTTCCCCAGTTCCTCTGAAAACAACCAGGTGTTTAAGTCTGTGCTTAGAATATAGCACAGCAAAGTTTTGGCGTGTAAATGGCAATGAAACCAAACACAGACCTAGGCCAATGTAACTCTGTAGAAGACTAAAAGAAATTAGACTCTTTTCCTCAATGGAATTGACATATATATAT
>NW_005066065.1:0-712 GCF_000277835.1 Geospiza fortis | reverse complement strand
TCACATTACCTGTGGCTTCTGTGTATCCTTTTCTTTCACGAAACTTTCACATGACCTTACTTTTAGCATAACTTAAAACCTCCAGAAATATGCATATTTCCATGCCTAAAAATACCAAACATATTGCAAGGGGCAGAAAGTTGGTTCTAAAACAAGAAAACTAGTCTTGTTTGTTGTGTTTGGCAACTGGGTTCATTATTTAAATACTCTAGCCAGAAAGATAAACTAGAAGTTGTAAAAGCTGGAAAGTGTTCAGGTTCTGTTTTTTCCCACTGAGAGCTGAAAGACAGAAGTTTTATGCCTTTGTGCTTTTTGTTCCATTCTGGCTTGATTGCAGAGGAAAGCTGGGATTTCCATTGGAAGTTAATTGGAGGAACAGAGACGCCTTCTACAGAGAGAAAAATATTTGTTCTTGATTTGATTATAAGCAAGTGTTTTGTGGAAAAATATTAGCTTAGGAAGTCTGTTAGGAAATACACTTAGTTGGCATTGTTATTATTCAGTATTGAAGCTGAGCCTCATGGAGATTTACTCCATGCTGGACTCTAAAGAAGTGCTTTTTTGAAGTGAAATCCAAACCTGTTTCAAGTAGTCCCTTTATTTTCGCATGACATAGATGGTCTGTGTAGGTGAAATTCTGATAGCCACACTGCAGCTGAGATCACCTCTGGTGATGGCTGCTATTAAACTGCAGGCACACAGTTTGTGGTGA
>NW_005066064.1:0-712 GCF_000277835.1 Geospiza fortis | reverse complement strand
TGTACTCATTGCTCAAACCCTTCTGGGTGTTACACTGAGAGGGAACAAAGACAGACAAGGTCAGATCTAAACACAAACCCCTTTGTGAAATGTTATTTGTGCACAGTACGTTCCTCATTAATCTATTTCAAATGCCTACCATATTCACATATTAATGCATCATCTCATGTATGTTGTCCAACCATTTTCTCCCTTTTTTGCTGCTACAAAGCTAAAAAAGTAACAGCAGTGAGAAAAAGGTCAGATTCGTACATAAATTTTATCCCCCAAAGGAAATGAAAATGTATTTTGTTGATACACTAACAATATTTATTAATTTATCAGTAAACTTTACCAATATTTCATTAACTATTCAGTAGTGACTCATAAGAACAGTAGAAGGTCTTCCTTTCCTCTCCTGTTCCTCATTTAATCTCACACAGAATGTTTTTGCAGCATAAATCTCACACTTTGGTTGAGCCTCTGTTGCCTTGTTTACATTTTCTAAAAACTCATCTTGAATCTTCCAAAACTGAAAGAATACTTTGATAAAGGAATATTTTATTCCATTTCCATGAAAATCCGAAAACTTACCACAGGAAGGGATGAGGAGAAGATTACAGCTGTAAATACCACAAGATTCCACCCACAGATACTCTAAAGGAAAAAGCTTCTCCTGGGTAACACCACCTGTCAAACAGCAAGATGTGAACTGCAGGCAACTTTTCCCCTA
>NW_005066063.1:0-712 GCF_000277835.1 Geospiza fortis | reverse complement strand
AGGAGTGCGGAGAGCTGCCGGTGCTGGCACCTTCAGTTGTTAAGCTAAGCATCACAAAGGCTCAGCTGTTAGAGACTTCCCTTGAGATGGACTCCTCGCTCATTTTCCTTCTACTAGGTTTAGGCATGGCCTTTACAAGTTTGTCTTGCAATAATTCCACTGCACATGAGGCCCATGCACTGCTAAGAGCCATTACAGTGACAGCAATGTCAAATGTCATGTAGCTGGTTTTGTCAGTAGAACTCCAGGAGCTTTGCCATGGGAATACCATCTCTGCTCCTAGCAGTGGGTAAGTTGGCCACAGAAACTCATGTGTCTGCAAACAGACCTACTCAAGACCATTTTAAAATTTTTGATGGTTCTTGGTATATGACAGAACTTTTCATGAACTACATTTTGAACACGCTCACATACTAATGAAACCAGCCAAAGCAACGTCATTTGTGGTGCAGCTCTCCAGAATGCAACAGAAGTAAATTAAAGAGATGAAAAGGTTTTCTTTACCGAACATCAAGGCAACAACATGAATGTTCCCTCAAGGAGTGGGAACCAGGAAGCTTGCTAGGTTTCCCCTCAGGGTGTGTTGCCTTGCAGTATCACACTGACGTGCTGCTGGGAATCACCATCTCCGTAGCAGTCCTGCAATCTCAAGGAAAGAAACCCCAGATCTGACAAGAGGATGTTACTGTCCTGCTGCCTCCAGCTGGCTTCC
>NW_005066062.1:0-713 GCF_000277835.1 Geospiza fortis | reverse complement strand
CCCTCAGCTGCTCCTCATCAGATTTGTACTTCGGAGCACTGTACATGTAATAACAGCTCTTGTTCCTACATCATTTTGTATCTTATTCAAGTTCCTTTGGTTGCTCAGGGTAACAGATGTGTTTACTTTGCACTTAGATGAAAACTCGATCCAGTTCAGAGCACAAGTGTAGACTACTAAAAGGATTTGAACATTTTACAGAAACCCTGATTAATCCTGCAAATGGAGACCTCAAGGAGCCACACAGAAGGCTCACAGGGAGCATCCTGCTGTGTGGAAGTGGGACTGGACAGTGCTTGACACTTGTCAGTGACTCCACATCACCCCTGTGAACTCTATATTAATCACGAGGCGAAACCCAGTGATCAGCACACATTGGAAACCAAACACAGAAAAGCTTCTCCAGTGTGTTCAAGCACTGGATCCTGGCTTTGAAACATGTGCTGATATTCTGTCGGGAACACTCCAGCGCAGAAGTGCCACTTTCACACGTCACAGAGGAAAGAGTCACTGTCTGAAAATGGTATTTCAGTCTCAAAATCTTGTTGCAACAGGTCATCCTGTCACCTTCATGTAAGAAGAAGCTGTGAATGTCCTCACGTGAATAACTGCATGTATATATCATACATATTGTATAATTTATTATTATCACTGTCATTACTACTATATACATGTAACATCACAATCAGCCTTTCCCTGTACAAATAGGCCCC
>NW_005066061.1:0-713 GCF_000277835.1 Geospiza fortis | reverse complement strand
TGCATCCAGAAACAGATGGGACATGAGGTTTCCAATAAACCTGAACATAGAAGGGGATCCCACATAGCAGCAGCTGAACTGCCTTGTGTTGTGAGTCCATCAAGTTTCACAAGCTTAACAACACTGGGCTGACTCTGTTCGTGGGGATGAGAACTTGCAGAGGATAAGTCCAGCCAGTTGTGTGGGGCTGATGAGCTGTGTGGTTCAGCTGTGAGGATATTTCCTCCAGGAGAATGCAAGGTTCCCTTGTAGCTCATTGCTGGAATCAGCAGCTTCTCAGTGGGATTTGCCAACATATCTTGCCTGGTCCATGGTTAATTAAAGGATCTACAATTCCCTTTCCTCTTCTGTGCCCATGCCAGAAATTCTTGTTCTAAGCCTGGATCTGGATCTGACTTTGAAATAAAAATTTTAAAGAATCCCCAGTGTCTGATAGTATTCCATAGTTATTATTTGTGTTATAGGAAGACCAACAGATACAAAAATGAGACAAGAGCCAATATGGTCATCTCTGTACCAGTATAGTGTGATTCTTATCTTGGAGAACTTACAAAAATAGGGAGAAATGGACAGAAATTCAAACACAGGTAATTAGGATTGCAAGAGAATAAACTCTTGGTTTCTTGATATCCCCCATACTGTCCTGTCCATCTGCCCATTTCTGCTAGACCTCCTAGCACCTCCTCATGACCACCTGAAGATTGTTTTTTTTT
>NW_005066060.1:0-713 GCF_000277835.1 Geospiza fortis | reverse complement strand
AAAAAAAATTGGTGATCTCCCATCCAATTTTCTAATTGATCTTGGTCTATATAATTGAAATCTCTAGCACCTTGTTTGAGTAGCAGTGAATTCTGTGTTTAGATGGATAAAATGTTAGCCAAAGCAGGTCTGGACTACATTTGTGACAGCAGAGAGGTGACTTAAGGTCTGAATACAAAGTAGAAGGAGCTGTGGGAGATTAGGACTAAGCTATATTTCTCATGGATATTTTTAGATGACAAAAATAACGTCTTAGGGGTTAGACTGAAACCTCTGGAAAGGCAACTGACACTTTGTGGGTTGAACCATCTGCATGGAATTGTCAAACCAAAGGCTGCAGATTTACCTGTCAAATGTCCTACTGTAAACCCATGTAGGGGCTGAACGTGGAGATCCAAAGACAGTGGGAGAAAAGTTGTTTTCCCTTCCAGAACGTGCATGTTACACAAAAGAGAGTTTGCTTTTGAATAGCTTTGTTGTCTGGTCTTGTGCACATGCTGAATTTCAGGTGGAGAACAGCTAAGTGTTTGAAGTCACAATAATTTCTGTTGCTTTCCCTGACATGCAGGTGAGGGCACCCTTGAACTGTGCTACTTCTCTGTCTATCTTTAGACAGCTTTAAATGGGATGTAATCCCATCCAGTATGTTTCTTGTTCAAAAATCAAATGGTGTCCATATCAATGGCTGTGAGTTTTTGGGCTCATAACAGTAA
>NW_005066059.1:0-713 GCF_000277835.1 Geospiza fortis | reverse complement strand
AAAAGAAAGAAAAAGAAAGAAAGGATAAAAGTAGATAATGGATAGGAAAGATATAACCACCTGTGGATCTAGAGATGAGACTTGATTGTTGCAATTTCAGAACTTAATCTGGCTACTTGTGTAAAAGACAATAAAATTTTTCTATAAATCAAGAGAAGAAAAGAGGGGCTAAGGAGAATTTCTGTCCTTTATTGCATGTAGGAGGAAACATGGTGATAAAGAGGAAAAGGCTGAGGTACTTAATGCCCTCTTTTCCTTGGTCTTTAACAGTAAAAACAGTTCTTCTCCAGGTATCCAGGCCTCTGATATGAAAAACAAAGACAGAAAGCCAAAAGAAGGTCCCAATAATCCAAGCAGACTTGCTACACCACTCAGACACATGTGAGTCTATGAAGTCAGATGGGACCCCAAGAGTACTGAGGGAACTGGCAGAAGAGCTCCCTGAGCCACTTACAATGATTTACATGATCAGTTCTTGCTTACAGGGAAGGTTCCATTTGACTGGACTGGAAGTTAGGAAATGGAAACTACAGGAAGCGCTAGACGGAGGAGCATGGGAGCTCCTGTAAGCCTGACCTTGGTGCCAGGGAGGCTTTAGGAGGCTTAGGAAAGAATTCATCACTCTGTGCAACTCCCTTAAAGGAGCTTGTAGTGGGTGAGTGTTGGTTTCTTCTCCCAAGTAATAGGTGGTAGGACAAGAGGAAATGGCCTCA
>NW_005066058.1:0-713 GCF_000277835.1 Geospiza fortis | reverse complement strand
GGGGGGGCCTATGAACTCTATTCTTGGCAGCTGTGCTTTATTAGCTGAGCTGTGCAAAAGCGGTGCAGCTAAGGTAATGCAGTGCTTTCACAGAAGCATTATATATTGTGACAAGCCGAACAACCTCCAGGACTCTCACTCATCATGACTCCCATTTCTTACCTCATCCATTACAGGAATGAGGTATGAAAACATTTCTCTGTTTCCTAAAGATATTAACAGACTCCTGGGAAATCATTTACCTGAAGAAAGGGAGAAAGGAAAGTGTTGAGCCTCATTTTTTTGCATTCAGGCTGAAACAGCAAGCTGTGGCAGGGCTCACTGTCTTCTCCTGTTAGTGAACGATAGGTTTTTGCAATTGGTAAGTGGAAAGAATTCAGACATTTAATTGGTTTAATGCTTCTAGTTAGCAAAGGCACAAAACCATAAATTTGTGTCACTTCCATACTGACTTCAGAAAAAGGATATCCAAGGGCTTTTTAAAGAATAGTGAAAGACATCTCCTGACACACTGATGGTGGGAAGTTCAGTCACACCCATGTATGAGATGGTGGCTGGAGTCTTGGAAGGGTTGTTTGATTTGGTCATTCAGACACAATGGAACAGACCTAAAACTAGAGCAGAGCCTTTCTATCATAGAAGCATACAGGTATGGAAAGACTTGGGTTAGAATGGACCCTAAAGATCAGGGGAGTTGGAACTGGATGATCTTT
>NW_005066057.1:0-713 GCF_000277835.1 Geospiza fortis | reverse complement strand
AAAAAAAAAACAACATTATCAGAAGGGCTTTCATCAGTCTAAACAACACCCTACAACCTGCACTGATTACTCATCTGAAATGTAACTGAAGCCTCCTTAGCTTGATGGAATGTTTATCTCACCATTGAGCAGACTAGCGTGACTTGTACAGACAGATTCTTCCTTACAGATAGCCCACAATGGGCCCTCTCAAAATAATGCAGTTCCTTGGTGTACACAGTTCCTCACCACACCTTCTAGAGATCCTTCGTTGGCTCCTGCTGTCAGAAGCATACTGGAGAGTGTAACTTGACACAAAACATTACCCAGAACAGAAAAAGATGTTAAATTTACAAGCAGCACAGTGAACCCCCCTTTCTCTCCCTTCAAACAGACTTTCACCAAGAGTATTCTAATCTGCAGATAAGCACTGTGCCAGCTGAAGTCAATAGATAATTAAATGAACATCCCTGACCAGATAAATTTGTTGTTTTCCTCTAGATATTGGCTCTTGCACATGTAAAGAGTAAAACTAGTTTTGAAGTCATTTGAAGGAATGCTCTTAGTTAACTCATATTTCCACTACATAACTTTAAGCACTCTTAAAAAATAGACTTGCACCTTGTTTATTCTTGGGCTCTCCATTCTCACTATCATGCTTACCATCAGGCCCTCTAGCTGAGGAAAAAAGAGGCAAATCTATTTACTACGCTAATATTTTAGTAAAACCAAAA
>NW_005066056.1:0-713 GCF_000277835.1 Geospiza fortis | reverse complement strand
ATGTTGGAACTGAAATGGTAAATTTCAGCAAAGATAAACTTTTTAATGTCTATGTAATGTTAGAGAGATTCATGTACTGAAAGCAAACAATGGCATTGTTATTTCTTATCGTGTCTTTTTAGGATACCTGGGAGAAAGACCTCAATCATTTTGTTCTTCTCCTTGTAAATATAGTGGCTGCTTAGATAACAGTCCTAGTTCTGACATTCCTTAGCAACATAATGGGAAAACACAAACACGCTGCTTCATCAGTTGTCCCACCTCAACTGCGTTCCAAGGGCATTCAGAGGACGTGTTCTCAGATAATCACGGGCATGCGAGAGGGGACATGCAAAACTCCACATCTGCCCATGAGGCACATACAGCTGGAATCTGCCCTACTGGCATCATGATTGCAAATTTTGACAAGAGTTTGGGCAGTGTGGGAGCTGCTCACCCAACAGATTGGGCTCATTGTGTGGCATGTGATAAGGAAGTGATATTTCCACTTCTTGCAAGAGGCAGTCCTGGTGGGGATGGAAAGTTGTTTTGTTGTAAATTGAAGGGGAATGACTGCCCTGTGAATGTAAGAAGATAAAATTGAGGGATTAGAGACATGGTACATATTACACTTGATTCATTTATGGAGCAGAAGTCAAGGAATGAAAAGTCTGCTGGGGTTAGATGGAAATCTTTACATTTTCTAATGACGGCCTACTTTCCTCTAATTCTTT
>NW_005066055.1:0-713 GCF_000277835.1 Geospiza fortis | reverse complement strand
CTCAAACCATTCCATGACTCTATAACCTCATTATATGAAATTTCAATGGCTTGGGTTTACTCCTTCCCCCAACCTCAGAGAACAGCAATTTCCAATATTTAACTCACTACTGCCTTCTAATCCTCTTGCTTTCTCTTTGCTGGGAGGCTTTAAGCAATCCATTCAACCCCGCTCTGTTTCAGATCTTATGAAATCACACTGATGAAGAAATACCTAAATTATGTGTGCACAACAGATATTGACAAAACAAAGTTGTTAGAGCAAGGCACTGACTTCTAAGCAGAGTGAAGGTAATGTTGTCTTTTATGGAGCTTCTACCATGTGCCCAAAATGATCTCCTGACAAATAAATGCCCATTGGTGCATCCTTTACAGGATGAAAGAGAAGGTTTGTAGCTGCACAATCTGCCTTGTCTAAATCCATCCAGCTCAAAATTGCTTCCCAATATAAGCACATTTCCTGCGTGGCTCCTCAGGAAGCCTTTTGCTCCCTGCTGACTTTTATATTACATATTCAGGGTATAAATACCAAGTCCTGAGTGTTGGCCCTTTCTTACTTAGCTAGCTGTTCAAAATCACATGAGCTCATCTCCAAATAGCTTCACCTGTGATATCCCTAAGTTTTAAAGAGTCAGAATGCCTTTGATAGATCTAGGATTCTAAGCGCATTTCTGGTATGAGGAAGCTACAGTATCACTGTACATGTACACATCA
>NW_005066054.1:0-713 GCF_000277835.1 Geospiza fortis | reverse complement strand
TGAGTGTGCCAGGTTCCCAGACAGTTACAGGTTGTTATCAGCTGAGGTTCTCATTCTGGTTGTGGGGTTTTATGTGTTGCCACGCACATAGGAATTTTTTTTTTTTCATTTTGTCTTCATCATTTATCAAGATGGAGGCCATAAATACTCATTCTTACTACAACTGTCTATACTTTTTTCTCTTAAATACAGATTATAGGAGAATATAATACTGTAGTGTGAATTTTTGCCATGGTTACTACAGGTATCTCAGATTTCCACGAGTTGCTGTGTTCTCACTGGTCCCTCATTCTCACCTACATAAAAGAGTTCAGGGTGTGTTGTGCTGCCACAAGCTCAGGGATTGTTTCTCAGTATGTTTCAAGTGTCCATCTCCTCTGGACAGATGGGAGCAGTGTGGAAGGAAGAACAGTAGGACTGTCCACTTCTGAAAGGTTTCACCACTGACTGGGTGAGCTCACAGGATGTTGGGCTTTGCTCTTAGCTTGCTTTCAGCTGTGCTTCCTAATTTGGGTTGGAAATACCATTTGACCAAGGGGAGAAAATAAATGTGGGTGGGTTTGAAGTTCAGCTAAACTCTAGGCTAAAGGTCTCTGGATTTGCATTATCCTAACTTAAAACTTGAGTTAAGATGGGATATATTGCTGGGTGGTGGTGTGGTTTGGTTTGGTGGCACAGACTCAGTGTCCTTGTTCTGACCCAAATAGGTTTGT
>NW_005066053.1:0-713 GCF_000277835.1 Geospiza fortis | reverse complement strand
ATAAAATTATTAAGTAGTACAACTGGTAAATTAAAAATAAGCAAACAAAAAACTAAAACTTAATAAAAACATAGGTGATCACGTATTTACATAAGAAACACCTCAGCAGAAGAGAGAGAAAATAAGGGGTATCGGATATGGACGCTATCAGAGTAAATAGTCAGAGAAGGGATTTTGGAAAAGGGTAAACATAAAAGTGAATGTGTTTGGCTTACCTTGGCTAGCTGCCAGATACCCACCAACCCCCTCCATCAACAGGACAGGGTGACAAAATGTGAAGAAAACTTAATGTGAAAGTTGACAATAATACAAGTGTATCTCTTAATTAGCCTTCTTCCTGAAGAAACTAAGCTCAAACTCTTTTGCTGCAGGGATATGTCAACCATCAACTCCCTTATCAATAATTTTCAAACTTGCTGTTTAGTTTTAAACAGATTTGCCAGACTCCTGAAGGTCTCAAAGACACTACATTTCCACTCATTTTCTTACTCCAGCTAGAGCTCACATTGTACCATTTGCCAGAGGATCCATGTGAAGAGCCAATGGATGCTCTGTCTGTCTTCAAGACCTCTTGTGAGTTCTGTTTCATGGCTGATTTTCAGCTGCAAAATGCAGAGGGTCAAATGAAGAATCCTCTCCTCTGTCACAGATTGTCTGCTAAGGAGATTATCTGGCATTAACTACTACTAATAAAAAAACAAAACAAAACAAAA
>NW_005066052.1:0-713 GCF_000277835.1 Geospiza fortis | reverse complement strand
AGAGGTTGCTGTAAAACCTCTTCCACACAGCTGTTCTGGTTTTTTTAGCTTGCTTTCAAAGATACATCTGAAGAGATCTTGTTGCTGTGTTATTTTCTGTTTTTCATCTCTTTTTCTGACCAGTATTTTCCAGTACACGTGCAGGAGGGGTTTGTTTTGTGAGTTGCTCAGGTTCAAAGTTTGAACTGCATCACCTTCCCTTGCTGTATTTCAGTCCTCTGAAGGAGGCTCTGAAAGGTTCAATCTTAAAATATTTAGTGCAAGTAGAGCTGCAGGAATGTCTGAGCTGGTCAGAGCCCTGCTTGCATCAAAGCTGGAAGCAGATTACCGTGTAAGCACTGTGCTGCCCTTAATCTCAGGTATTCGGAGAGCCAGGGTGTGTTTGTTCAAGGTGTGGTGTTCTATTACAGTGTTTCCCTGAGGTACAGCCAAGGGTTGTCTCTGTTGGAATTATTGTTTCAAGGGAGTTAAACTTGTGTCTTTGTTGTATTTTGATCTTTTTATTCAATGTGGTTGATGTTTATATAAGGTGAGCTCTTGTTCTGCTCTGAGTTTAGGGCAACAATCTGTGGTTCCAGACCATGTAAGTACAGAGCCCAGCTTCTTCCTGGCAAAACGAGTTGGTTCTGGCACTGCACTCACAGAATTTGGGATGTGGTGCTGGAGGAGCCTGCCTGGAGCAGAACGTGTCCCTGTGGCTGTGTGTCCCTGTG
>NW_005066051.1:0-713 GCF_000277835.1 Geospiza fortis | reverse complement strand
CTGCCCAAATTAATTACCCTAATTAATGAGTTCTGCACTAATTCAGCGTTAATTGAATCCCCTCAGGGTGGAATTTTGGGGGTTTGACCAAAAAAAACGGGGCCAGAATGGCCAAAAACGGCCAAAATCGGACCTGAAATTACGAAATTCTCATAATTGAAGCCCCCTGCCCAAATTAATTACCCTAATTAACTAATTAGCTAATGAGGCCTCTCGTTAATCCCCTCAGGGTGGAATTTTGGGGGTTTGACCAAAAAAAACCGGGGCCAGAATGGCCAAAAACGGCCAAAATTGGAGCTCAAATCATGAAATCCTCATAATTGAAGCCCCCTGCCCAAATTAATTACCCTAATTAAGGAGTTCTGCACTAATTCAGCGTTAATTGAATCCCCTCAGGGTGGAATTTTGGGGGTTTGACCCAAAAAACCGGGGCCAGAATTGCCAAAAACGGCCAAAATTGGAGTTTAAAAAAATTCCACTTTCAAAATTAAAGACTCCTCCCGTAATTAACCTTTAAATAATGATAATTATTAATTAATTACTTAATCACCCTTAAAATTAACCCAAAAATTGGGGTCCAGGAGCCCCTAATTAACCAAAATTAACAGAAATGACCCCAAAAACGGGAGGGCTTGGAGCCCCAAAATTGCCCGAATTGAAGCCCCTTCCCCAAATTAACCTTTCATTAGTATAATTATTATTAATTAATGAAC
>NW_005066050.1:0-714 GCF_000277835.1 Geospiza fortis | reverse complement strand
CCTGGCAGAACAGAAAGTCTGAAATTCACATTAACCAGGGTTCCAACACTTAGTGACCTCTAAACTTGCACCCAGGGGTAATTCTTGTATCACTGGGATGAAGGATCCCAATCATCCACGAAAAAATGATCAACCATGCCATTAGATGCCTCAAATCATTACAGATTCTGATCATACTGGTTCCAAGTTTCCTCTCCAAACACAAGAGCTGGAAGATGTATTTGTTTGGGGGTTTTTAATGATATTTTTACAGTCTCTTGTAATTCAAGTGGGAGTGGGAATGAAAGCATCAAACAGTGTCAGACTTTGAACAAAGCCTGGGGACCAGTGAGACTGTGGGTGTTCGTCACTCCTCGGTAGTTCTGCTCCTAACTGGAAAATTCTCCATAGGGGTGACACCTCCTATATATTTGCACACATTTATTTATATAAACACATTTACGTACATTTATTTCAGCTGACTTTAGGAGTCCTTGATCACAGAGATGCCCTGGTCAGGCTCAAACCATGAGGATGGAAATCCATGCAGAGATTTAGAACTGGGACTACCGAAATGTCGCTTCAACAAATTATTTAAACACCTCCATCTATTTATTCTTTGATCATGGAGCGAGCAACACCAAAAACAGTAATAATCAGGGAACTAAAAAGGGGAAAAGCTGATAAAAACCCAGGGGAAATCCTGGAAAAAATGTTTAATGCAAAGTGTCCCCA
>NW_005066049.1:0-714 GCF_000277835.1 Geospiza fortis | reverse complement strand
TATATATATATATATTCTGAGGTGTATGATCAGAATAGGAGGATGGTCAAAGGGTACTGCAGAAATGAAATTTAGGATTTGGACATGGGTGCTAGAAAAGCAACCTCAATTTTGTTCTTCTTTATTGAAGCTGAATTTCTTGTATAGAGAGACAGTGGTGTAGTGTGATAGCTATAGGTATTTATATAGAGAATTAAATGTCTTGGCTTGAACCCCTTTGCAATTAGTTACAAAGTCTGAATTCTCAGTCACTTATGGTCAAGGCAGGGGAGTGATTAAATAAAACAGTAAGGGTATATTCTTCTCTTTGGTGTGCTGGTGTGCACACTTATGTACCTCACAGAAAAGCACAGTACTTCAGAGTATTGGAACTCAAAGAGCAAGAAAACAATTCCAAGATGTGGTCTGGCATGGTGCAAACTAACTTTAAAAAATAGTTTTCAGAATATGCTGGAAGTATGTTATTGCCTGTTATTTCTGCTGGGCAAAGGCCATGAATCTATATATAAAGTTTGAAAACACTTCTGGGACATTTACTGAATCCCCTTGATAACCAGATAAGAATTACCAGATTTTATTTTATCTGCAAAACCACCTATTATTGAAGAGAATGTTCCCAGGATGAATGGAGCACATTTAAATATACTGTCTGCCCACAAGCTGTGGCTAGGACATGGTATGAACCGAATGAAACAGTTAGGGCAAGCTGATTGG
>NW_005066048.1:0-714 GCF_000277835.1 Geospiza fortis | reverse complement strand
TCTCTCTTGCAGCCCAGTGTGAGGCAGTTTGGCTGCAGCATTCTGTGATCTCTGTGAGAGGAGAGGCTATTTCTGAGGTGACAGAGACCCAGCAGACGGCTGAGAGCCCAGAACAACCCCTGAGCTCACCTTGTTAGCACTGCCAGGTTGCTGTTCTCTGACAATCTGTTCTAAACATTGGCTAAGTTTGGAAACAGTGCTAAAAGCAGGCTTGTCATGGTCGTGCCAATGAATGAAGAGCTTGTCAACAGAGGGAGAGTCACCAGCAGCACAAGGGAGAAGTATAAATATGATTATATTTCCTCTATAGAACAGTTTATATCTAGCTGTGAATCCCTCAAACTGCTGGAACAGAGTTTTAATACTGTACTAAGGACTGGAAAATTGGAGGGTCAGAGGATATTTCACTGTCTAGTTCCAGTCTTTTGCAAATGAATGTGAATCCTCCATTCAAAACAGATTCAACAAGCCAGCTCCTAACAGGTTCTGACCCTTATAAGGGGTCCATATTCAGCTTTTGACTTCAGCTTTATCTCCAGAAAATCCTCAGCAATTTAGGCTTACTCCAAGGGCAAAGCTTACCAAGCATTCACAGAAGACAAGGAATAGCAACATGCAGCTGTTGGCAGTAGGGCAAACCCTCTGGGGTGAAGAGCCAGCATCCAGTGATCACAGCACCACCTCTCCCAGCTCAGCCTTCAGGAAGTAAGTTGT
>NW_005066047.1:0-714 GCF_000277835.1 Geospiza fortis | reverse complement strand
TTTTTTTTTTTTGGTAGCAATGAGATAAGAGATATTTTTTGCAATGAAAATTGCATGTGCTTATTCCAATTTACAACCTTCCAGGGGAAAGAAGTGGGAGCAGGTAGTAGAGTCAAGTATCTGTAAGCAGGTGTATTTTTAAAGTTTTTTCTTCCCCTCTGATTACATGATGCTGAATTTCTTACACTTGGACATAAAAAGTAGAAACGAACTGTCACAAAAGGCAGAAACTACAGAGGCAAAGATATCTGTAAAACAAGGGTACTGGAAACATAATTTTAATTAGTGATACAGTAAGTGGCACCTTTTTACCTGGTGTGGTATTACTCTCATTTATGTAATTATCTGTTGCTTTTAACATTGGATGTGCTATAACAGAACTGATAAATGAAAAGCGTGTCTGCTGTTGAGTCAGACTGCTATGTTTGTGATGAGCTGTTCACATTTTAAACAATTTGTTGGAGTCCTGCAGTTCATACTAGTAGTTAGATATTCTGAGTGAGAGACCATCTGAAATGCAGTTGGTGCATTATTCACCTGTGTGCTTACTGTGCATTCTTGTGGGGAAATTGAGAGTCAATGAAAGGACAACTCTGCTTGTATTGGTTATTTCAGATTGTTTAGTTTTAATTACTCTTTTCAAGTGGCTGTGATGTGCAGCATGTCCAAGGCTCCAGACTCCTGCTCTGGGGTGATGTGCACAGCACAGAAAAA
>NW_005066046.1:0-714 GCF_000277835.1 Geospiza fortis | reverse complement strand
AAAAAGAAAACACCAGACGAGGTCACTGTCCCCAAGAGATCAGAGCTCTCTTCCCTTTAAGCTCTAATCAACAAAGGCAGAGGGTGAATCTTTGTCTCATTCTAACATTTGGCCACCAGCAAGGTTTGGGAATCAGTTCCCACTCACACATGGGACACACGCACGTGGACAGGTAAAGACAGGCAGGTGCCTCTGCCTGCAATGATCCTGAAATCACAGAGCCTGAAGTGGGAACAGCCCTTCTGCACAGGTTCTGCAGCATTTGTGAGCTCTGACACATTTATCTGCAGCTGCAGACATGTGCTGGCACACAGACGTGTCCTACATAGGCAAAGGGATTGCTGGATCTGATAGCAGGGGCAGGACTCTGCCCTGTGCACATCTTCATGCCCTAAATGTGCTCCAAGGGATTTAGACTCAAGTTTTGCATATTCAGAATGCAACCTGACTTATAATTAAACCCTTGGTGACTTCTGGAATGCCTCTTCAGTCTTGGCCTCTTCTGCTGGGCAGGGCAGCTGCTATGGCTTTAGAAAACCTGTCTTTTCAAGGTCTGAGACAAGGAGGTCAGGCTGATGTCTCAAGTCTGCTCAGATCAAACTCAGAGTGCATGGCTGCTTCATTCACAATATTATACCCTACAGCACTCTGAGTGCAGCAAAACATTTTTAAACACTTGATACACCGCTCTAGACTTTGTGGAACTCCACACTG
>NW_005066045.1:0-714 GCF_000277835.1 Geospiza fortis | reverse complement strand
TGATTGGCCCCATGTATGGCAGTGGGTGGCATTTAGTTTGGCTTTTTGATTTAATAATTGCCAAGGATTTCTGTTGTTCTGCTGCTTAGTAAAGTCATTTAGTCCAGTCAGAAAGAAATCATAGCCTTTTAATATTGCTGCAGCTTGCCTAGCTTGCACCTTGAGGCCTCAGTGAGTTTCTACATGCTCTGCTCTCAGAAAGAATTTTTAGGGCTGTGTTGTAGTAAAGCACCAGAAAATCACAGCACTGAAATATCTCCCGCTCTCTGATGAGGTCAGATGGAGGTCTGGTGTTTCTAATGGATCTTCAGAATTCATTGAAAACCATTGAGCTGATTTTGCAGTCCTAAAATGGATTGGGGAGATGTTGAGACTTTTGCTGAGAGGTTAGGAAAATCAAAACAATGGAAATATTAAATGAACTATTGTAGCAGGCCTAATTTTTGAGTTTCCACCAAAAAGCACAGAAGGTTTTCGGGATAGAGTGAGTCGCAGTGTGAGGATGGACACAGGGCAGAGTCTGCACTGCTTTGCACTTTCTTATTCTCTGTCAGGTATGTAGGTACACTGGCATTTATCTGAGAGCAGATCCATTGCTTCATATTAATCTACAGGTGTTAATCACTGGATAAGTGTCCTTTTGTTTCAAGCCGGTTTTTCACAGGTGATGGGTAAACAATATCTCGGGGACCACTGGAACAATTGAATTGTACA
>NW_005066044.1:0-714 GCF_000277835.1 Geospiza fortis | reverse complement strand
TTTTTTTAGTTTTTTAATTTGAGGTTTCAGCTATATTTCAAGCAGAGGCATTTAATGGTATCTAGATAGACAGCTGCTGCAGCAGTATAATTTCTCTGATGCTAGATTGTCTGGCATCTGGTACAGCAAATGGTTGGAAAACATCTTTACAAACTGTTTCAAGTTTTTACACTGTGTATAGGGACAGGCAGAGCACATGAATGGTGAAGAAAATTATCCATGTCAGTGATATTTGCCATTTCAGCTGTGGCACCTGCTGTTTACACAGAAGATTTATGAAGTGGTAGGAAAATATTTCAAAGGAACAAGAAAAACCAAGTAGAAATACTTGAACTGTAGGGCGCACCAAGTGAGTTTCTGATACAGTCATTTCTGAAAGTTAGTCTGAAGGTAAAAGGCTGTTCATGTGAACAAGAACCTGTTTGTTGTTGGTAGCAGCAAATGACAGGCTTTTTGGCAGGGCTGGGAGGCAGCTAAGGGTAGGTCAAGCATGAAAGTTTGAGGAAATGATACAGTTAGAGAGAACTGTCTTTCTTATTTTCACTGAAGTTTACTAATTGTGAAATACCTTCACTTTGTTCAGATTGGCAATGTTTGAGGGAAAATTCCATCACTACCACTGTCCTTGTGGTCACTTAGCTCACAGGCTGAGAAGTTACCTTCAACCTTCAGCAAGAGCCAACATCAAAGCATGGTTTTGGCAAACTATTGTAG
>NW_005066043.1:0-714 GCF_000277835.1 Geospiza fortis | reverse complement strand
TTTTTCAGAGTGCTCTTTTTCAAACTCTCTGCTTTAATTACAGAAATCCTGTTGGCTTATGTGCATCTTTTTCCAAGAACCTTTATACGTAACATTAGTTTTTCTTCCAAGAATTCCATGTCCAGCTGCTAACAGAAATGCTTTTATCCATTGCTTTCAATATTGATTGAGAGAATATTGCTTGCTAAGAGCAGATTAAAGAGAAATGTTGTGTGCTTGTCACTAGAACACAATGAACTATAGGCTAGTTGTGTAAATACCTGATGTATTACCCAAATGCCAGTTACTTTCTGACTTACATTTAAATTGACTCTTAAAATAAGTCGACCAAGGTGACACTGAGGATACAGAGGAGATCCAGACCCAAAAAAGGGATACCAAACAGCATACTTCTCAACATACTGGTCAAGCATAGTCAGAGCTCTTTAGAGCCATGATCATTAAATAAATACCCAGTGACCAATGAAGTGTGGATGACAAGATTGAAACCAGCAAATGGTAACCCTATTTTCTTCCTATTAGACATTACAATGTGTAGAACACGTCTGTCTTTGTAGCAAAATCAAAATATTAGATTTTAGGACTGTACATTGCGGGTCAGGCAGAAATCACTAAAAAGATGTCAGTACTATCAGTACATGTCAGTACACGTGTCAGTACTGTCAATTGGATTGGAACAAAAAATACTTAATTTAAAATTTGTGTAGTGTTCTT
>NW_005066042.1:0-714 GCF_000277835.1 Geospiza fortis | reverse complement strand
CTGCTCCAACTGAGGTGATTGATGGGGCCAAATGCAGTTGTTCAGGGTTTTACCCAGCCTGCTCTTGAAAACCTCCAAGGATGGAGAGTGTCCAGCTTTGGTGGATAGCCTGTTGTCATGTTTGTTGGCTGCTGAGGAAAGAACATTTTCTTTATACCTACTCTGAACCTCTCCTATTTACATTAATATCGTTGTCTTCCCATCATGTGCCACTGTGAAGAGTCTGATTTTGCCATCTTGATGACTTCATCACAGATACTGGAGGGTCCTGCCAGGTCCCCCAAAATCTGCTCTCATCAGGCTGAGCAAGCCCTGCATCCTCAGGGATCCAGCTCCCAACCATCTCACTGGCCTCTGCTGACCTTGCTCTAGTTTCCTGATGTACACAGCTGTAGTCCCTGACCTGGCAAATATTTAGACTAACTTTATGTCCCTGTGCAGTTTTTGTGCACCTGTCTAGAGGTTTTTCCTTGCTAAAGGACTGCCCAGTGTTTTCTTGAGTATGTATGTCTGCAGAATAGGGCTTGAAAGCAAATTGTTAGTTAAAGCAAATCAATTGTAGTTATTTTAAGTTAAAAACATAACATTTGTCCCTCCTACTGCAATCTTGAAAATAACATTAAAATGTAGCTCATGCCTGCTTTCTCCCTCTGGCCCTTCTCTGGCAACAGTGGAGGCCAAGAGATAGGGACAGGGCATGTAAATTCTTGTCTG
>NW_005066041.1:0-714 GCF_000277835.1 Geospiza fortis | reverse complement strand
ATCATCTCATTATCCATCTGTAACAAAGTTGAGTTGACTGTGACCCTCAGCTTCAGACGTGGTTAGCACAGGATGAGATGACAATTGAATGGCTGACATAGGTTCAGCTTTTAAGCCAAATTTCTTTAAGAAATCAGGATAAAAATTATAAAGAAAAAAAGAGAAGTTAAATCTCCATGAAGGATTTAGCCCTACTATCCTGGCTTTTGTTAATGACAGATCAAATTTTAGTCATGGCAATTATGCTTGACAGGCTGATTTATCTGGATAGCATTGTAATTAGGTTCTGAAAATGAGTCCAAAGGCTGTAGATGACCTCTGATGAAGTGGCTCAGCCCCAAGGTATGCAAGAAGGACAATTTTAAAAAGCAATAAATTCAGCAAAATCCTCCTTAAACACACTGGTGATATTACAGCATAATTAATGACTGCATCCACAAGCAGGATGATACCATGGTTTAGAATTCATGTCATTAAGTAGTTAGGCTTGGAACTATGAATATGTTGGATAATGAAGGTCAACAGAAATCAGTGTTTTATGTGAGCTAGAAGTGCAGCTGGTTAATCACTTTCTAGACTTGTGTATGGGAGACAAGGAGGAGGAATTATTCTGTGAGCTATAGGTGAAAGAAACCTCAAGGGCACATTATGTAAGAGTCTGTAAGAAAAAATGGCCATGGAGTGCTGCTTCTAACTTTGTACAGAGGAAAAAAA
>NW_005066040.1:0-714 GCF_000277835.1 Geospiza fortis | reverse complement strand
AGTATCCCATCTAACCCTGCCCTCTGTACGTGGAAAGCCTTCCCCCCTTGTCCTGTCACTACACCCCTTGGTTGTTGACACTTGGTGACACTGCTCTTTGCTGGATTTTCCCTGTAGCGCAATGTCCCTGCTGTTTACTCGTTCCAACTCAATAGTTGCAGTGAAGAAGGATAAAAGACACATGGCTGAGGTAAATGCTTCTCCACTTAAACATTTTGTCACTGCAAAGAAGAAAATCAATGGTATCTTTGAACAGTTGGCTGCGTACATCAACGAGAGCTCCTCGTTCCTAGAAGGTAATTTGAGTTCTTGGACTATGAGTGAGTAACAGTGCTCTGCCTACATATGATTCCCCCAAAACACACACCAACCCTCTCAATCAGTTAAACAGAACTGCTAAATCTGTGTTTATTTATACATGCATGTCTGTTTATGCATTCATGTTTGTAAGAAAAATGGAAAATTGTTGAATTTGGGTGGAGTTCATGTTCGTATTTGAAGATGTGAAGTTCAGGCATGTTAAGAAACTGAGCTAGTTAGGGAGCTATGCTTGGTTTTTTATGTTTGGGAGATTTTTAATTAATTACACAACCCCAGTAGGTATTTTTTGCCTATAATCCTTTCACTGTTCTTGCCTGGACACATCATTGCCACTGACATGTAACATACACCAGTAATTGGCTTTAACAGCTTAAGGCACAGACAGATTTTATC
>NW_005066039.1:0-714 GCF_000277835.1 Geospiza fortis | reverse complement strand
GCTCTCAGAGGGGGTTTGAGTGGGCGGCACCACCCCTGGCAGCCCTGCAGGCCCTGCCCCGGCCAGGCCCCGGGACCCCGCCTTGCTAAGAGCTGGGGGCAACATCGGCGGTGCCTGAGGTCCCACCTCCCGAGCTCGCGGGGCTGCCCCAACTTTCCCCATGGCTGCCTCTCTGGGCAGCCCTGCCCCAGACCACCAGGCCGCCCTAGCCCACCCCGCGGGTGCAGGCACTTTCCCACACAGCCCCTCCCGTGGCCGCTCCTCCAGCAGAGACTGCACGGCTGACCTCCGAAACACCGTTTCCCATGGCTGCGCCGGTGTTGCTAGGCATCCGCAATCTGGAGCCGCTTCTGCCGCTTTCTGCATCTGCGCCGGCATTGCTAGGCGACTCACTCGGAGATGATGCAGCTGCTGCTTCCGGCCCAGTGAGGGATGCTCCCCCGGCGGCCTCGCCGTCTTCTGCCGAGCCAGTCCCAGTTCAGGATGCTGATGAAAATGGCGCTGAGCCCGCTGGACCGCCTTTGGAGCTGCTCGCCCTGGAAGTTCTGCCGCCTTCAGGGACTCCGTCCTCTGTGTCTGTGTCAGAGGCTGCCCTGGAGCCGGCGGCATGGCCGAGCTCAGACTGTCCCAGGCCATTTGCCCTTATAGCAGCGGCCCCAGTGGCCGGCCTCTCCTTCCGTGGAGGAGGCGTGGCTCGTCAGCTGAATGCTGGTG
>NW_005066038.1:0-714 GCF_000277835.1 Geospiza fortis | reverse complement strand
TGGGTTTTCCTCTGTGCTGCCAATTGGTTTTTATCCAACTTTTCAGCCACCCCTATAAAGCGTTTGCTACCAGCTATGAGTCAGTGTAGAGACAGAGTTTTGGCCACTTCTCTCACTCAGTGATATCCATAGCCAGTTAGATGGCTTTCAGCTCTGCAACCTAATTCATCTTGTCTATTGGTAGCTTCCACAACTCACTGTATAGGGCTCCACACAGCTGCTTTCCATTCCTTATTAGACCCTGTGATACAGCAAGAACCATCAGTGGAGAGAGTGTATTGCCTTTCACTCTCTGATAGCTGCTTACAGGGTGGGGTCTCCTCAGCATATGTCACCTACTCATCTTCCTCTTTTAATGATAGTCCCAAATTCTCACCTTCAGGCCAGTTCAGTATGATTTCCAAGAACCCAGGGTGATTAGGATTTCCTGTCTAAGCTTGCTGTGTGATGAGAGCCATCCATTTACTTCATGTAGCATCCGTGGCATGATATGTGGAAGGGACTTCCCGTTTTAATATCCAGCCCTGCACTGGTAGTCAGTGTGTGAGAATGACCAGTGCTTCAGTGGTAATCACTTCTAAGGTGGCTCAAACGTCTTCATAATCTCCTAAGATCACTTTTCCTTTAGGGTGTAGTTGGCCTCATATCCTTTGTATCCCTGAACCCAAAGGTCATCCTCGAGTTTCTCCAGGCACCTTCTGCCAGAGGCTCCAG
>NW_005066037.1:0-714 GCF_000277835.1 Geospiza fortis | reverse complement strand
ATATTATTGTACTTGTTTCCATCAATAGAGAAATTCAGATATCCTTTGACAGATGAGAGGGGAAAAAATCCTAACCTAGCACATTTACTATTGTAAGAGCACTTTAAACATGCACTGCACATTTGTTAACCCTTATGGTACCAAATTCACTATGCTTCATTGTATATATTAAAACTAGGAATTACTTTATGCGCATTTATTTAAAAAAAGTAATTACAGACCAGGAAAACCAGTTTCAGAAGAGCTAATTTTATCTGAGTACAAACTTCTGAGGAGAGGTAGAAAAGTAAAGTAGTAAAAATATCTAGTAACATGCCAAGAAGTTTCCTGGACTAAATACTACAACTTAGATCTGTCTTTGACAGTGTTATATGCCTGTGAACAAAAAAAGTAGATTCAGATTTCTGCAGCATGATGATGAACACTTTTTCCTTTCCAGTAATGAATCAATTCCAATTTCTGCATTTCAGTTCTGAATTCCATGTGGTGTTCAGAAATTCCAAATCAACATGATGCTCAGAGTACATTAACAAAGTATCACTGAGTATTTTGCACCTACCTTTTTGTAAGGTTTTTTAATTCTTGCAAAGTCATTGAAATAATCCTCTACAGTGACACAGATAGTCCCCACTGCATTAGACCCCATCAGCCATTTCTTCGTCATCAGCTCATTCAGATGGGGCTGGGAAGGTGACAAAGAAGAGATCAGATCAG
>NW_005066036.1:0-715 GCF_000277835.1 Geospiza fortis | reverse complement strand
TGCAAGTCTGCACCTGAAGGTGACAGCCAGCACGTGTCTTGTATGGCACAGGGAGGTGCAGACTGGTTTTGGTACAGAATTTTCTTCTGCATCTACAGTGTCAGCATTAAGGAAGAACACAAAAGGAAAATGCTGTGTCCGGCAGTTTTCTGTGCTCAATTCTGCACCACTGCACCTTTTTTGTATCTGATACCTGCTGCATTCCAAACCACTTCCCTTACCAAGCCCTTTCCTCCCCTAGGTCTGGGGAATTGGCTGCGATGACAGAGCGATTTATTTTCGTCAAGGTGTCACACCAAGTGAGCTCAGTGGGAAGACATGGAAGGCAATTGTGTCTGGCAGGGAGAGTGACAGATCTCAGACTGGGAGCTCAACAAGTCTGCTCAGGTACTCCATGAAATACCTGCTCAAGACTTTGAGCAAGGGTTTCAATGCTAGGAGATATTTCTTTACATTCAAGTGGTACAGACAAGGAGGAGTGGGGAAGACATCTCTAATCATTATGTATGCCAAAAGGCAATTGCATTTTTGCCATTAAAATTAACAATAAGCAGCAGTTGTTGCACTCAGAGAAGAATCTGAAGCTCCCACATTGGAATTCACTGCATGCTTGTAGTAAAGCATGTTCCTCTGGGCTTTACTATCTCTATGTGGAACTAGTCTCTAATAAGAGAAGATGTTGTTTATGAAATACCATGAAGGAGTGTCAACTCTA
>NW_005066035.1:0-715 GCF_000277835.1 Geospiza fortis | reverse complement strand
AAAGATGAGCTGATTTTCATCTGACATTTCCCCTTTAATAGCATAAACACTCCTCATGTGCAGAATTTGGGACAAAGAGCACATAAATCAGTGCATTTTGCAGGTTGATGGAAAGAATAATTTCCAGGTTGGACTGCAAAAGTGCATCCACTTTTCCAGGTGTCACTGTTTTCTGTCCTGCAGCTGAAGGCAAGGAATTGTGAACAGCAGCACGACTGCCAGCTTGATTTTCACTTGTATTTGAGGCACACAGGCCACTTTGAGCCCTTTTCATCCACACAGCAAAGCTGACTTGCAGCAAATGAAATGCTACATCAAGTTATTCTGTGAAGAACTGCTGAGAATAACACTGCTGAGCACTTAAATCAAGGAAAGGTACATCCTTTGGCAGGAAAACAAGACACAGGCATGTACCTACCATGTGCCTGACCAGGGGAAGGGGCTACAGAAAAAAGGGTTTCAATGGAAGCCACAACATCTCCTTTTAACATGAAAACAATGTTGGAAGCTCCATTACATGGCCAGTTCTCTGGCCACCCAGCTGTACACACCCTACAGTCACATTTCTACAACTGTATTTATCCAAATGTTATGAATTTTACAGTTGAATTAGTGAACAAAATAAAAGCAACCTCAGCAGTAAAAATTCAAAACTATTATCAATCCTGTAGACGAATAATATTAGTGACTGTCCACCTACAATGACATATGATAG
>NW_005066034.1:0-715 GCF_000277835.1 Geospiza fortis | reverse complement strand
AGTGGTGTCCCCTCGTGGTTCCCACATCCCTCTGCAAGGCTGCTGCTGTTGTGGGCACAGCTGCAAGGTGAGGGGGAGGAGAGGCTCACACGGGGGTTTGACCACCATGGTGATGCTGCTGTGGTACAGAATTCCCCACGGGTGGGAGCAGGAGGAAGCAGCCCCCTCCCAGCTGACAGGAGGGGGATGCTGTGCCAGCAGCGTGGGGCAGCAGCTGCAGCACTGAGCCCTGTTCCTGTGCTGCTCCCTCCAGCGTGGGACTGCTGGGAAAAGCACGCAGGGCTTCAGGCAGAGCTCCGTGCCTGGGAGCTCAGCAGGCTCTGCCTCTCTCCCAGGCCACTGGGAGGTGCCTGTGCTTGGCTCTGCCATCAGGGGCTTCACAGCTGTGCTGATCCAGTGACCAGCCAAGGAGAGCTGCAGGTTTTCCACCAGGCACCCATCATGGAATCGTTTAGACTGGAAAAGCTCTCTGAGGCCATTGAGTCCAACGTGTCCTGCAGAGCCTGGAGGTGGCAGAGCCTGGAATGAAGTGCAGTGTGTCTCCCTGAGACACGCAGCTGGTGGTGGGGAGCAAAGGCCAGCTTGGTTTGTTCTGCCACTGAATTACCACTCACTCGTTCCTGCTTCTCCAAATAAAGCCCCAACTCCTTGTCTAAACTTGCTGAATTGAAGTGGGCAGCATTACAGAGGCAGGGAGAACTTCAAAAAACCCACA
>NW_005066033.1:0-715 GCF_000277835.1 Geospiza fortis | reverse complement strand
AAAAAAACTACACAATAAAATCTTAAACACAGCCAAGAGTGAGAACAGTTTTATTGGAATTGTGCCTCTTTTTCAGCATTAACATCTGTACAGTTATGTCAGATGGTTAGGTGCTTTAAAAAGCTTGAATCTACATTTATTTCTATAGTTTTTTCATTAATATTGAAAAATATTTTTTGAAATGGACACCAGTTTTCTAGCAAATAATGCTGAAGGACATCTCTTACAGGTTTCACAGATATCGAGGAGTATTTCTAGGAGTGAGAAATATCCAGGAAATTGGTTTGCAGTGCCAAGTTTTACAAGAATACACTACTGGTTTTCTCGGTAAGGCAGCCAAGTGTATGACATAGTGGGGAAATCACTAGATGCAGTCACTAGCCAGTCACTTATGGATCAGTCCTACAGCATGACTCACAGGGATTTTCTTTCTGTTTCATCTTTGAATTGCAAAGGCAAAAGTAGAAATCATACCTATTGCCCATTCTGTAGTTGTTTGATCTTTAACATATTCTGGGTATTCTCTTCTTTCCATTCTGTGGCAAGTGCTCCTGAAAACTGGGAGCAGTGCATTTGTTGATAAAGCCATCAATATTACCAGCTTAACCTCACTTCAAAGTACAACATGATATATTTGCTAGGTACAGTTATACATATGTATCAAATGGCTGAAAACCCTTCTGGCACTCGGGTCTTATTACCTTTCTTGATTACT
>NW_005066032.1:0-715 GCF_000277835.1 Geospiza fortis | reverse complement strand
AAGAGCTGCAACCTCTTATTTCCATGTGCAGAGCTCTGGGGTGAAAGACAAGCCCTGCAGGTCTCACCACAGACCTGCTGGAACAGCAGGGGTGTTCTGCACTAGGCAGAGCTTTTGAAAGTAGCAGCTTCAACTATTTCAGCATTTCAGACTGACTTTAAATGTTTTCCAAAAAAATTTTACCTCATAAACAGTAGAAATGTTCCAGTTTTTAGAAGCACTATGTGCTAATTATGTGAAGGTGTTTCCTCAAATACTAAAGCATATATTATGTCCAAGATTCACTATTTAAGGGATGAAAAAGAGAATTATCACTAATTAAAACAACAAGAGAACAACAAAAACTTTATCACAGAACAGAAAGTAGGAGAAAAACAATCAGGCATTTTACCCTTCAGAAAGATTTGCTGAAATATTTCAAGCCATTTCAGTGCTAACAGGTCTCATTTCCCTGACGTAATTAGCAAAGGAAACAACAATTACCTGCAGGTTCATTAAATAAATCAGCACTGTTGCTCATTGTGAAGTTAATGATCAGTAGTGCAGATGATTGTCATGGACATGGTTGGTGCAGTTGATATTCAGCAGTCTTTTTACTAAAGAATCTATTACTACACTCCTAAATTTTGACATTCAAAGATGTTTCCTGCTTCTTCTTTCGATGACTGAAAATTATTCTAACTGGGACTGAGTTTTGCAGCCTAATTAAAAAAAA
>NW_005066031.1:0-715 GCF_000277835.1 Geospiza fortis | reverse complement strand
ACTCATTAATTTTCTGTAATAGGTCTGCTCCATTTCCTTGAACTGTGAGCATGAAGGACCTGCATATTCAGCTCAGGTGATGACTTGAAACAATATGAAAATGAGATGATATAGAAAAGTTTGAAGATGTCACTTGATCAGGAAGTGTTGCTCCATGGATTTCCAGGATAGCCTGTTCTACCTCGCAGGGCAATTAGCCTCCACATATTTTGCAGAGCACTGCAGCGAGTGTGTGCTTTGGAGGGATCAGTGTCAAATATTGACTCAGCTCACGGTTTCATGCAACAGACAGGAGATGCTTCCCTCAGAGGCATCCCAAATTAGTATTGGCTCTCTGCAGTGCAGTCACCTCAAGGAAAGCACATTTTTTAGAGAGAGAAGTTGAACAAGATGATGATAAGACACATGGAAACAAGAATATCTCAGGGAAATTAATCTCCAAGTGAGTAGAGCTGGTTTGCAAGCAACTCAAAAAATCTCAGAAGGATTCCCCTTCATAAGCCAAGCAGGAAGAGTCACTAGAGGCATTATCTGAGGGCAAGCAGCAGGCAGACAGCCAGAAGCTTTCCACCCACCATGCTCATGGAGGTGAGTCAGTTGTTTTCTTCTTCAGAGCTTTTGTGAGTGATTAATACATAAGCTCCTTTCATCATTGATTCATGCTCTTCCTCTGCAGCTGATTGGATAACCCCTTTCTTCAGCTGGTGTAACTCTC
>NW_005066030.1:0-715 GCF_000277835.1 Geospiza fortis | reverse complement strand
AAAAAAATGAAAACCCAAGCAAAGAAGAGACAGAAAGAAGGGAGCAGATGGGAGAAAGTGCCTATCCTAGGCATAACGAAAGCTTTTTATCGAGTAGCAGGACTGGAATAAGGTCCTATATTCTCAAGGAGCTTTCATCATTTTAAAATCTCACCATCATAAAATTCCTTTCCCAGGAAGAAAAAGAAAATAGAAGATAGCAGGGGAAAAGCCATGCATATTGTTCTTTCTTTTAAATATTTAAATACAATTTAGACTAAAGAATGCCCAAACTATATAAATATAATCTTATTGTAAGAATTGTCCCAGTTTTTGTAGTCAGAAAAATCCTCAGTGCAGATAGCACATATAAAAAATCACCTTATCACCCTGCCTTAATGTAGACCAGTGATCATGTAATTTGTAGATGTGAATTGTACCTTTTTCTGCAAATGGACTCATGTAACTCCAAATGTGCTCAGTTGGAATACAAGTGAAGGAACAGTTTTTCTTCTCTGAAGGTGACAGGATTGTTACTTTGTGTTTTCTAATTAGGACATATTTCTACTTAGGTGTCACTTAACAGACAGCAGGTTCAAATTCCTTTGTGGTTCTGTGTTTCTCTATTAGGTGCAAGTGTAAAGGTTTTGGTATGTGGAGAGAGCTGCAAGGGTGGCCTCTGTTAGGAGCTACAGAGGCTGTCCTGATCCAAACACAGACATTTCCAGCTGGCTCT
>NW_005066029.1:0-715 GCF_000277835.1 Geospiza fortis | reverse complement strand
CCTGGGCCTGTAACTGTTTCCCCTTGTCCCTGCCCCTACCCATGGTCCTCTCACCACCCATTAATGTCTTCCTGCTCCTCTGCAGCTGCTATTTCTGAGATTAAAAGCCACATTCCTGTGTGTGCAGCAGGGAATTGAAACTTTTGGGCCAAGAGGAGGTGCCAGGGCTTCAGTGCAAGGGGCAGAGCAGAGCCCTGGGTGCCAGGCACTGGGTAGCAGCAGCAGCTCCGGGAGGGGGCAGGGGTGCCCCGCAGTGCCCACCATGGCCCTCAAGCAGCCAAAGGCGTGAGTGGGTCTGGGGGCATCACTGGGGGTTTGTGGGGGGACACAGGGCATGGCTGGAGCATTCTGGGGGTCACGGGGGCTGTTGGTGGGGCAGGGGCTCAAGGGGTGCTGGGGAGAACTGAAGGGTGACTGAGGGAGGTGGGGACTGCAGCGCTCAGGGCTCACAGGGAGGGGTTTTCAGGGGCTGCTGCATGTCTTGGTTTTGACTGGGAGAGAGAGAATTTTCTCCCCAGAAGCTGCTCCAGCGCTGTTTTTGGTATTCAAAGTGAGAACAACGCTGGTGACACGCTGAGTTGGAGCCCTGTCGAGCTCACTCCAAGGACTTTTCAGTGCCCCATGCTCTGCCAGCAGGGGGGAGCATGGCCAGGAGACCCGACCCCAACTGGCCAGGGGGATATTCCGGACCACAGAACCTCCTGCCCAGTACAGA
>NW_005066028.1:0-715 GCF_000277835.1 Geospiza fortis | reverse complement strand
AAAAAAAAAATCTGCTATACCAAAAAAAGATTTTGTTGGAAAGGGACGCTTAAGCTTCTAGAATCATCCCTTTTGTCAGAATCCAATACCTTGTTACAGGAAACAAAGATTAAACTGCTTCCACTTATCTGGAAGTGTACAGCAAAAAGATAAGAAATGCCAATTTCTTCCTTGCATTTTTAATAGGCAAGCAGCACCAAACATCAATAAACCTTTGGCATTGAGGTTTCCACTGTGATGTGCAAGTCATAACTATTTTAAGAGTCATAATTAAAGATGTACACAAATTAATTTAAATCTTTAAGGTATGTAAATACCTGTGGTGTTCCAAGAAAAATGTTATCAAGGAAATAGTCTGTTTTATCCTTGAAAGGATATCAGTTGATCAGTGAAATGAGAAAGTACAGGCACCCAAAGTAAGTCCTGCAGATCTCTGGGAACTGGAGGCTATAGGGAAAGGACAAAGATTGCAGGGTTTCTATAGAAGAATTCCACAGACCTGCAGAGTAACAACTGAGAAATCCTGTCTTCTATGCAATTCATCAATGAACAGAGGCACAGATAACAGCCACTGAGGTTACAGGCATCCATCAATCCCTGACCCTTTCACTCCACTCTGACCCATGGTAGTCACCTTCCTCTAGCTGTATCTGCATGAGAATTACTGCTTTTTCTGGGAGTTTTTGGTGGTTATTTTGGTTTTTGATTTTTTTTT
>NW_005066027.1:0-715 GCF_000277835.1 Geospiza fortis | reverse complement strand
TTCTGTCCTGTTCTGCCTTTTCCCAGCCAGTACACATGGTACTTTAACTCACATCAAAACCCTTTCCACTCTCTTTGGCAGACCTGTTGGGACAGTGTCAGACACTATGTCACCCCTAACAGTCAGAAAATCCTTCCAATATCTTTAAAGAACTCCTTTCACCTCTGCAGCATTCACCTCCCTAAATATACCTCACAAGGCCTGGGATTTGAATTCCTGGCTGTTACTCTGTTCAGCAAGGTGTTCCTGGCACGATGAGCTGAACAAGAGATAAGAGAAGCAGGTACAATTTGGTTTATGCAAGATGAGATGCTTTGCTGATTTGCAGATTAGCTGTCCTGTATTGTTTTATCTTTTGTTCCATCGCCTCTTGGATCATGGAAACTCCCAATTAGCTCTCTTTTGACTGGTTTTGGATCTCAGTTTTGCTGTTTACATAGTAAATATTTTCAGTTTAGGTGTTACTGAATCAGATCTCTGAGGACTGATAACTGAGATGGTTAAAGAAGCTTGATTTTAGTACCCTGTATGCTTACCATGCTGGGGAGAATTTTGATTCCAAAATACTTTCATTTAAGATCACTTTCTCTATGTTACTGAGAATAAGAGGTCTACAGAGTATATAATGTCAGACACTGGAGAGGAGAGAAGGAAGGTAAGAGAACTGGACACTGTGCAAGATATGAAGAATAGTGTACAGATGTGGAAGAAAAAA
>NW_005066026.1:0-715 GCF_000277835.1 Geospiza fortis | reverse complement strand
TACCCTGCTCACACCATGCTCTGCCTGGAGATTCCCCCTGCAGCCAGGAGTCACTGGGGCAGGGAAAGCTGTTGTGTTCCACTAAGACATTCACACACTCAGAAATTCTGCTTTGGGGGTGAACAATGGCAATTGTGCTTTTTCTCCCATTTCCTGCTGCTGAAACACATCCATGGAGGAACAGCTGCTGATGTTCCTGCTGCTCCCATCTCCATTGCTGCCTTGCTGAACTTCCTGGCAAGTGTGAGACAAGCACAGCCAGCCCAGGATGATGTGAGAGCTCATGACCATGAACATTGTCAGCTCAGAACCTGCCCCAGAGGTTCCTCACAATTCCACTGTCGAACCTTGAGCATCCTGGCAAAAAGTTGTGAGTCATGACAAGCAAAAGCAAACCATTGACCCTGCAGCCACTGAGGTGTGCAGATATGTATGTCTATTGCTGAAATTGCAGCTGTAGTTTTATTTGAAAACATTTAAAGTTGCCATCTTGAAAGCTCTTGTAATTTCAGTAGCAAATGACCCCCAAATTATCCATCTGAAGTGCTCAGTGGAGCATTTTTCCCTTCATCAACAAGATGTTGCTCTGCAAAAGGACAGTGGAAAAGCATTCCCTGAGTGGATCTGGTATCAAAAGAGCACAGCAATGTTATGATAAATTAATTCTACATGCAAGTATCCAAGCTGAGCCCTGATGAAGCCACCAAAGCATTCA
>NW_005066025.1:0-715 GCF_000277835.1 Geospiza fortis | reverse complement strand
GTGCATGTGTATTCTTCTTTTTCAAGCTGCTGAGCATGAATCTGCTTTCTGACACAAGTTGATCCAGCGTAGTGTGAGAAAACAGAGACAACTTCATAAAAGAGATGGCAGAAAGGCAACCAAAGAATTGTGAATTTGTCTAAGTTTTAAGAGAAGTTAAAGACATGGTTTGGCTACAGTGCACATAAATGTAGAACTCTGAAGGAGAGGGAGGTGAGCTGTTTTATTTGTAGATAAAAGGGCAAAGTGAAGCCAAACAGAACATCTGCACAGAGCAGCAGGACCCATGGAAATAGAACTCCTCCATCCATCTCCTCTGATAAAAACCCAGCTGAACCTGGCACTTGCTCAGGTGATGAGACAGAGCCCCTTGGGCTGTTCCCCCAGGGCTGGTGCTCCCACCACGCTCCTCATCATTCAATCCAAAGCAGATGTTCCAGCAAATGAACAGCCCTTTTGCTGTGCCTAAAGGTTAATAAGGTTAGTGCTGGGAAGCAATGAGGGCTGAGCAAATTGGTTCTGCACTGACTTGTGAAGGTTTAACAAGCTGCTCAGTGGGGACAGGTTGGGCTTTATTGAGGAGATTGCACCAGTCTAATGAATTGGTGCTCACAGCAGATATTGGTGGGGATGTGGCATCTAAAGATGGATGGGATTGCATCCCTAGGCTTTCCTGGCTTGAGTTGTGCTCCTCCTCCTGCTGCTGCTGCTGCAC
>NW_005066024.1:0-715 GCF_000277835.1 Geospiza fortis | reverse complement strand
GGAGAGGAAGGCAACAAAAAAAGCAGGAGAGAAGGATGGAAGATAAAAAGGCAAAAATCCATGAAAGAATGAACGCTAAAAGGAAGACAGGAAATGAAAGTAGCAGGAGGGCAGGAAGAAAGGCTCAGGGAGTGTTGGTAGCCATGAGTATCTGCCGCTGCCTGGGACTCTTTGCCCACAGTCCTGGGATACTGTGAAGATTGGATAACATCATAAACATTGCAGTGCTCAGGCCACAGGGTAGTGGTGTAACATGGAGTCCCCGCTGCACAGCTGTGTGCCCATTCCCTTTCAGACCAGTAGGGCCAATGATCAGATGGCCTTGTATTTCCAGATTGTGGAGAAAGAAAGGGCTGTATGAACTATTCCACATCCTGGTTCTCAAACCATAAGATGACATACCAGACAGATTTAAAGGAGAGATGGATGGGGAATGGAATAGGGAATAGGAAAAGAATAGGTGTAACAGGACAGAAAGGAAAGAACAGGGAGAGAGAGAGACGTAGAAGGAGGAAAGTGAGAAGCAGTCTGAGAATGGCAAAGAAATGAGTGGAGGAAGCGAGGACAAGAAGAAACCAGGGTCACAAGGTGATTCAGACATGGGAAAGAACAGAAAAGCAGATATAGAGCATGCTAAAGACAGACAGATGGACAGACAGACATACACCATCTTTTCTGAAGGGCAGGAGGGCAAGTAAGAAAACTGGGCTCTGTC
>NW_005066023.1:0-715 GCF_000277835.1 Geospiza fortis | reverse complement strand
AAAAAACATGTTTGTCAACAGCTTCCACAAAATCCCCTTGCATTAGAAACAGGAAATTTTGTGGTATCTCAACTATTGCCATATGGAAAACTTCTCTAAACTCTTAATTTTTAGTAGTCTTGGGTATTTACCAAGTTGCTATATTCATCTTGGCTCCAAACGACAGTAAATTCCTTTGTCTGATATGTATATTTTTGTGTCAATATGGAGGACCTTAGGAAAGAGTCAGGGGAAATAGGCACTGTGCTCATCTGTGGTGATATTGCTTCAGAAGACTCCTGCAACAGAAATGGATGAAAAGTATTCATACACTACTTCACACAAAATACATCTCTATGGCTCAGTAACTGCAGAAAAACACCATCCTTTTGCAATGCATCCTTGCTATTGATACTGAGATCTGAACAAAATCTGTCCCTGCTTCACCAGCAAGTTTTCTCTTTACAAGCTATAACACACCTCTCCTAAATGCAGAAACACAGCTGTGCAAGACAAATATAGTTTTCTTGTTGACATTAATGTGGCAAAAGCAATGCCCATACACTCAGCCCTGAGCTGTGTGCAGAAGGGCTGGCCCACTATCTGCAGACCCTCATTTAGTCCTGCATGGGATGAACATGCTAATCATGGTTATGTAAGTCTTGCACCAGGTTTTGCAGGTTTCTTGGTACAGTGCTGGCACTGTAAAGTGCTGCTGATGTTACCTTAAGCCACC
>NW_005066022.1:0-715 GCF_000277835.1 Geospiza fortis | reverse complement strand
TTAAAAAAAAAGCCTCCATGACATCCCTTCATATAGATAATTTTATCTTTACTATGGATAGATCAAAAATCAACCTGAATATTGATAATATGTTTATCCTCTATACTAATCTCTTCTTTCTACTTGTACCAAATCTGTGCCTAGTTATTCACTGTTCCTCTTGCACTTCTCAGCCACATTCTATATTCTCATAGTTCCATCACTTTCTTCCTCTCTCCAATCTCTAAGTCACAATTCACCTTCATCTCCTCCTCTCCTTAATAGGTCTAAAAAACTGCTTTGCATTGAAGGTCATGAGCTGCTTTGAATGAAGACCTGGTCATCAGGTCCCAAGAAATTAGGCAGGAGTGACGTTTTCTTCCATAAAACACAATACAATGGATGTTCTTGAAGACAACATCATCCTTTCCTGAGCAACACATTTTATGGGCCATTACTGTAATTACATATTTACTCAATAGAGTGAAACTTTAATTAAGAAAACCAAAGAGAGAATTATGATTTAGTTGCTGTTGAAGACAAGAGCAAATACCTTCACTCAAAAAGTTCTATCAAGAAATATATATCTAGCAAAAGTGGACTAGTATATAGTTTTTTATATAAATGCTTTGTGGTATTAGAATTTGGATCTGATCAAGATAAAATCCCTGCAGAGGAAATAAGAAAAGTAAGTTGGATAAGCAGAGCTTTTCCAAGCTCACTTGCTCTTTTTTTT
>NW_005066021.1:0-715 GCF_000277835.1 Geospiza fortis | reverse complement strand
ACATCGGGGTGAGACCCCAAAACCCCCCAAAGTGCCCCAAAAACCCCCAAACCCCCAAACCCCTCCCAGTCCAGTGGGCCGTGGGTCACCAGAAGCCACGAGGACGTGGCCACCACCGCCACGAGGCGCGGGTGACAGCGATGTCACCACGTGGGTGACCCTGGTGGCGCAGGTGACGGTGGTGTCACCACACCGGTGGTTCCGGAGACGCGGTGACAGGAGTGTCACAGTGCAGACAGCCCTGGAGGCAGGGGTGACAAAGGTGTCACCGTACACATGGCCTCAGCACACACTGAGACGTGGGTGATGGTGGTGCCACCGTGCAGGCAGCACTGGTGGCACAGGTAATGGCAGTGTCACCACACACATGGCCCCGGAGACTCAGGTGACAGCGGTGTCACTGCATGGGCAGCCCTGGAGACGCAGGTGACAGTGGTGTCACCGCGCATGTGGCCCTGAAGGCACCCCACAGACATGTGGGGTGTCACCGTGTACATGACCCCAGAGACGTGGGTGACAGCAGTGTCATTGCATGAGTGGCTCTGGACATGTGGGTGACGGTGGTGTCACCCTACAGGCGGCCCTAGAGACACGGGTGACGGCAGTGCCACCACGCACTTGGCCCCGGAGACACAGGTGACCACAGTGTCACTGCATGGGTGGCTCTGGAGATGTGGGTGACAGCAGTGTCACTACACACATGGCCCCAGAGATG
>NW_005066020.1:0-716 GCF_000277835.1 Geospiza fortis | reverse complement strand
AAGGAGATGTGGTAAAATCAGTTGGAAGAATGGTGAAAAGTGGGAGGGAAATCCCCACGGATCAGAACATTCCAGGTGTCAGGGGGCAAAGGAAAGGGAAGGACACCTCAGAACCAAAGATGGAGGCCCAAGAGGTTTTCATAGAGTGAGAACAACAAGGAAATTCAATTTAATTTTAGCAGAAGACACTCAAGGTAAGGAGGTGAAGGGATTATCATCTCTCAGTTGGTTCCAGAGCACGACTGACTCCAGCTGTTTCAAGAAAGACCCTGCGAAGTGAAATTCCTCTTTCATGGATTCCTGAGGATTTCTTCTTTTCTTGGAGCAGAACAAGCATTGCATGCCTTCATTCAAGGAATCCAATTAATCCAGTACTGAAAGTGTGACTTGAGCAGGGAAACCAAAGCAGGATTTGAACCCATTTTGCAGGTGAGACAGGAGCCTCAACCAGGATCCACTTCAAAATGGGATGCAAATGGAATTGATGAATCTTTGTGAAGTCACAAACCAGCTCACCTGGACGTCTGCAAGGGACTAAAGTGTCTCTGCCACTCCCTCCATGCCATGCTCAGGGTCACTGACACACAGGTCCACCAGCCTTTGGAATCTGAATTCCTGATCCCAAGGAGAAAAACAAGAGGTCTCTGTACAGCTCTGGATTCCAGAAGGTCATAGAATACAATAATGGAGTGGAATTATTTTGGTTGGGAAAGACC
>NW_005066019.1:0-716 GCF_000277835.1 Geospiza fortis | reverse complement strand
TGAGAATTCAAAGGGTTTTTAGCAGTTCAAAATAAACATAACGTATTGAAAACTGGAATTCTAGTGTCTTATTCCATGCAAAAGACAAAAGTGTGTTACATGGAAGGGAGTATTCACTGTCACAGATTATACATCCCTCTAGCTGAGGGGAAAACAAAGACTCTCTGTTTTTACAGAGCCATACAATAAAAATAAATCATACAGAGAAGTCAATTCCTGGCTCTAAATATATGTTATTGAAAGAAAATTCTGTCATGAATAGAGTATGTGCATTAGTGTGATAATGGAAAAGGGGAAACGGCACCATTTTGCTACAATGAAATTCCTCAGTAATTTTGTAAATGTAGGACATTTATGTAAATTTTGAGCAATGATTCTTTGCAGATTCACCGTATTATTTACAAAATACTGAACAAGATAATTCTATGTTTCCTTAGCTACAGCATGTCAGTAGTTGTTAGAGTACAATTAGTACACTATTTCGAATTTGATGCATGTAATTTAATTTGCTTTCATTAGCAAAAAACACAAACAACTCCCAAAGCAAACTCAGGCCAAACCCAAAGCAAAATAGCAGAAACAAATAAAAACCCCACCTTTCCCAAGCCCAGGCTTCTTTGCAGGAAGCTGTGACAGATGAGAACTATCATTAAACATACTATTAGTAACCTGGGGGAAAAAAAACAACAAATCAAGCAATCAAACAAACAAACAAA
>NW_005066018.1:0-716 GCF_000277835.1 Geospiza fortis | reverse complement strand
CCCTTTTTGACATCCTCTTGCCCCTCCATGCAGGATGGAGGCCACGGCATGGAAACACCTCCAGGGTTATTTCTGAGTGGTGTCCTGGGAGCAGGACTTCATAACTGCTCCTGTAACTCCCAATTCTTTCTTCAGGGGAATTTCCCTCACAGCAGAGCTGATGTCTCTGTGCCAGATCTGTCCATGCAGGTTCCAGTCACAGCAGTGCCTGCAGTATTTCCTTCTCTGACCTGGCCAGAATCTGTAAATACACATTTTGCCAGGTCTCTCAGACTGCTGTAACAGCTGCTTTGCTGTCAGTGGTGTCTTCTTGGGGAGAGAGAAAAAAACACCAAGAAAACAAACTTTAATGAGTCCCAGTATTTGAGAGGTGTGAATGTTTGAAAAACACAACAAAAAATCCTTTTATCAAAGAAGAATGAGAAGTTAATGAATCCATCTTGTCAAATGATTTTTCTTTCAGAGACAGCTGACATTTTCAACTGCTATCTCCATTTACAATTTCAGTATCTGAAATTCTTCTTCCCCAATCTGAATGCTTAGTCTGAGCTGGGAATGTGTATCAAGAAGGCTTTTCAATACATATGAGAGTGTTAAATGTCACAGCTCAGTGGGAGGCTTCAGCTGAGAATCTTCCAGAGGATAAATTGCTGGAAGTGCCCTGCAGAGGAGTTCATCCCTCTGGTGACCAGGCTGCAAGGTTGGGGTGCTGGGTT
>NW_005066017.1:0-716 GCF_000277835.1 Geospiza fortis | reverse complement strand
AGGGAGAGGCCCTACGAGTGTCCTGAGCATGGGAAGAGCTTCTCCTACAGCTCTGCCTTGATTTCACCCCAATGGACCCATGAGTAGGGGAAGCCCTACAAGTGCCCTGACTACAGGAAGAGTTTTATCTCCTGCTCCAACTTCATCACCCACTAGAGGACCCAAGCTGCATTATCCACAGTGACCCATATTGTGAAAAAACATGGTGATCCACATTCCTGGTGATCCATGTTGGGTGAAAACCTGGTGACCTATGTTCCACATGATCCACATTGGGAAGACACCTGGCTGGTGGTCTTTGGGCACCTGGATGAACGCAGGGGAAAACTTCTATCAGGATGGGGACTGACATTGGTAATTGAAGCATTGAGGCCTGAACAGCAGTCCCTGCACCAAAGTTGATCTCCAGATGAACCTTCCAACCAAATATTATATGATACTTGCATCTGCTAATTAGTGAAATATCAATGATCATTAGTGAAATATGTAATGTGATAAAAGTATATTTATCTTTCCATGTTTAGGGGACAGTCAAAGCAATGAAATCAGATATGTGGCCTTGTTTGGAGGTACATCATCAAAGCCAGCTCCCTTGGTTCCTTCTTGAGCCCTGACCAGGTTTTGGGTGGAACCCAAATGTTGTGGGTTGATGCTGGCCAGATGCCACGCACCCACAAAAGCCACTTACTCACTCCCCTCCACAGATGGACAGGGGA
>NW_005066016.1:0-716 GCF_000277835.1 Geospiza fortis | reverse complement strand
AAAAAAAAAGGAGTAAATTCATATAATAGTTCAAGAATTCTTAGCTGCAAAATAAATTCCTTCATTATGATGGGTGATATTTGCAGAGTCATAACCCAGTGCTCTGTATCAAGTCTTTATTGTGAAAGGTTTTTGTACAAACAAGTGTATTTTCCTGATAGTGGAGCAAATATTGTCTATCTATTTGCTAAAAATGCATAATGGAGCACAATTTTATCAGTAGAACAGTTTTATGATGCCAGCTGAATGATCAGGAAAGAGAGTATGGCTTTTCATTCTGTTTCTCAGGTATTGCTGCATTGATTCTTTCAGGCTTCACACCCTGCTTGTGGGAGTTCTCTCTCACAATGCACTTTGATGTATAAAGATGAAAAGCAAGAACATGACATAAATGTGTAGTTTGCAAACAGTTTATGCATATGAAAGATTCAGAGAAAAAGGAGCTTTACTAAGTCACAGAAGTCTCCAAAGTATGCATTTATGTTCTTTGTGGAAAGAGGCTATTGCTCACTAATGCATACAATCAGCCACACAAAGCCTAAATAGTGATAAGCCTTTTTTTAAACTCTGTATTGTGGGTCAGAAATATACTTACCCTACATAACACATCAGGCAAAGACTGAGAATCAGTATATTCCAAGAAACTCACTATGTAAATTGTACCTGTATCAAAACAGACATATTCAAATACAGTCCATGTCCTCAATATGCTTTGT
>NW_005066015.1:0-716 GCF_000277835.1 Geospiza fortis | reverse complement strand
GTTATTATTGTTTGTCGTGCAGTAATACTTCGGTTTCTGTTAAGTTTCACCATTCCATCATGCTAGAAAGAGTCTGTTTTCCACAGTCCAGGGTTAGCACAGAACTTCATGAGTAGGTAAGACAGAAAGAAAAAAGGTCAACCAAAAAAAAATCCCAATTAATTTTAGAAACTACACAGTAGTTATGTTACAATGCGTTGGCAAGGTGTTGGAATAGTTTAGGTTTTAGGGTAGTTGAAATGAATAATACCAGGCAAACAGTATTTGCATGGATACTGAAAGTTACTTTTTTTGTTCAAACCAAGTAATTTCATGTGTTTCAGGGGTGTTCCATAGCAGAGCAGCTGTCTTGCTAGAAATGGGGTTATCAGCTTAGACAGGGGTAATGGATATTTCATTTAAGCAAAGTATCAGCTGTTCTTATATAACCAGTCACTTCATAAGACAGTGCAGATATACCCTGTATGAATTAACTATCATGTCCACACCACTACTATATACCATACTTACTTCACATATGTGCTTCCTGAACAAATATCTGTGTATGACTTCCTTTATTGCTACACATTTCTCTAACTTCACCCAAAAAGTTGCAGAGGGGTCAAACTTGCCCAATAATACCATATTGTTTCAGCCCAGGTTTTGCACCTGAATGCCACATTTAAATGTAGGCCATCAATTTGTATTTCAACTCCAAATATTGTAATTTTTTTTTT
>NW_005066014.1:0-716 GCF_000277835.1 Geospiza fortis | reverse complement strand
TAGCTAATTTTTAGAATTAGAACCTAGTTATTGTGCTTCCTTGTAGATGTGAATTATAAATTCTTATCATGTTTGCACACATGACATTGTAGTTTATGTGCAACAGTATTTCTTCAGTACACTGCTCACTGTGCTGCCAGAGCTGCAATTTTGGGTAGGCAAGGCTGCTCTAAATCAGCCTGAATTAGTCTAAACTTTGCCTTTTATGTACTTGATTATATATGCAGGAAACAACATAGCAGAGCATTAAATACATTTTTGAAGTTATTTTAAAGGCTGATGTTTCACTTAATAAAGTGACCAAGGTTTCCAAGACCATTTTCTCTATGGCACAGATGTGCCTATATCCTGAGTCTGCCAATATCCTCTGTTTGCTAATCATAAAGTTAATTTATATTTCAATGGCTAATCTTTTTATCTGAGTAAATACACATTGTCCAAGTCTGTGTCCTTCAGAGTTTGATCCCAAATCCTCTCTACCTGCCATCACTTCAAGTCTAAATGCTGAGTTTATTACTTATATTCATTCCTGGACCTATTTTTGCTCATGAGTATGTGATCTTTTCTACTCTTTTTGTTTTCTCTTTTTTCTTAATTAAATGGCTACTTTTTACTGCAGCAGATGAAATTATCCAATAATATCTGTCTGTAGTGATCAGAATAATGAGCAAATGATACTTTTAATATAGGTAGCTTTGCTTTTGAGCTTTTATTCA
>NW_005066013.1:0-716 GCF_000277835.1 Geospiza fortis | reverse complement strand
TCTGTTTATTCCTGTTAAGGGCTACAAGTACTTCTGTTACCTTTTGTTTTAAATTCTTACTTAAAATGCCCTAGCTGCTCAATAACAAATGAACACAAAGATTGCTTGTACTCTGTCTTTTTTGAGAACTTATATTAGTTTTGCAAAGACTTAAAATGTTACCACCTCTTCTATTGCTTTGGAGAAGCATTTCTTACATGAAAATCTTACTTTCAGGTGCTTTGAGCCCATTAGCTGAAGAGCAGTTGACAAAACAGGATTTACTTCTCCTTGAAATTGTGAGGTTCTTATGTATTTGTGTAACCACAGTCCGAGTTCAGACACTGAGCTTCCGAGCCTGCGATATTCGGAGGAAGCTGTTAATGCTGACTGAAAGCAGTGTCTTTGATAGCACTAAGCCACTGCATCTGCACATGGTGAGTGTCGGGTTTTTACAGCAGACTCACTTCTCTAATGGTACTGTTACTAAATTTGCATAGTCTTCTCGATTGCACATTGTCTTTCTCCTGTCATCAGTCCCCTGGGAAGACTTAAAATGGTGGTTTTGAAGTGTGTTGTAGTCAGGAAAACAGCTGTTTGAATTTGTAAGCCAGAAAATGAAGAGTTGAGAAAAAGATATATCTTGCCTTTATAATTAGTTATTTGTTAAAGAACTAGAAATAGTCTCTCCAGTAGAATTATATCTCTGGCTTAGTTTACAAAGCCACTTTTTTTTT
>NW_005066012.1:0-716 GCF_000277835.1 Geospiza fortis | reverse complement strand
GCAGAGGTGCTCCATCCCTCTAATCAAATCATTATCTTGTTCAAACAAAGTTTGTAATATAACAATAAATGCAGCAGAGAGTCCTACCAGAGTATGAACCTCCTGAGAACTTGTATAATGCTCCTCACTTCACCCAGCAAAATTACTTCTTTAGTGCCACCATTGCAAAAAGAGAATAATGCAAGTCCATTATTGTTGCCTAAAGGCAGCAAACACCAGTAGAAATTCTCAATGTGACACTTTAATCCATTTTGAAGAGTAGGCCAGTGGCTTTCCCTAAGTGACTTCCTAATGCAGGGCAAAATTTTGTTATCACAGGTACACATTGTAAATTCAGCTGTATGTTGTCATGTTCACATTTTGAATCAAATGTGGATCTTCCATGCTCAGGGGTAAGCAGTAACCACAAATAACTTGGGGAAATGCTACGGGCAATGGTAAAAACCAATAATGGCTTAGTAAAAAACCTGTAAATTCTCAGTCAGTTGAAACTCTTATTTTTTAGCAGAGAGACTGCCTGTCAGAATAAAATGTATTTGTTCATATCCACTATTTTTAGTCTATTTTTGACTGACAGAGCCCTCAGATATTTGTAGTTAGAGTTAAAAAGCCAGTAAGTATTCCCTTTGTATTTCTTTAAACTAGTAGATATTACAATGATTATTCATCAATATATAACACATTTGGCTTTATACACATTATATATTTATACACAT
>NW_005066011.1:0-716 GCF_000277835.1 Geospiza fortis | reverse complement strand
AGATGTGTTGTGAATGAATAATGCTATTTAAGAGCAAAATGGAGGAAAATAAGGACATACATGTGTTTGGGATACAGCATTGATAAGCAGACCCTGAATTTGAATTGATTTTTTGACTCCTATTTGTGCTTCTTACAACTTATTTTTTAAGATCACTTGCTATTTAATCCAGTACAGATGTTTTGTATATGTTGTATCATGCAATAGAAAGTGGAAAAAAAACCTGGGATCAGCTTATTTAGAAAGAAATATGTATCTTAAAAACAAGCCATTACACTTTGTAGCATTACTTCTTTGTGTACAGAAACTGTTGAAAAGAGAATCTGTTGTCATACTAAAAGCTAATATCACATAAAAAATTAGTCTTGACACCTTTTTACATGATAGTTTGCCTTTACTTGCCATTAAGCAGTATTTTGACTAAAGGTATCAGTATGGTTGGGTTTATAGTGGTTCACACAAGTTTCCTGAGGTGTTCTTAAAAAGTGAGAAAAGTAAGGAAGGCCTGGTCAGTTTGGAGATGTGCTAATTCTTACTGTCAGAACAATTTATTTTGATGTGATTTGGTATGTAAAAGTGTCCTTTAACTAAAGTGAATAAAGTTTTGTATTGCCATTACTGTAATTGAAGCAACAGTAGATTGCCTCGTTAGAATTAGTTACACAAAACAAAATTGACCTTTCAGGTGTAATACAATCAGGGATATTTTTTTTTTT
>NW_005066010.1:0-716 GCF_000277835.1 Geospiza fortis | reverse complement strand
GAGACATTCAAAACCCATCTGGACATGCTCCTGTTGTAGTGACCCTGCTTTGCCATGGGGTTGGACTGGGTGATGTCCAAAGGTCAATTCCATCCCTAACAATTCTGTGATTCTGTGATTACTGGAGTAAACTTGTTCCAGGTTATCAGCATCTTTCTGCAGTGGGAGGCACAAACTGGCCACAGTACCTGGGTATGGTCTAACAAGGAGTGCTGGGTGGAGGAATGACTGACACAGCCCTGGATGCAGTTGGCTGTTTCTGCTGCCAAGGCTCACTGCCAGCTCCTGTCCAGTTCCCAGAGCCCTCAGCACCCTTTTCCCAGGGCTGTTTCCCCCAGTCCCCATATCATTGTACTTTTCAAGGTGCAGCACTTTGCATTTACTTTTTCATTAAACATGCCAGAAGGTCCTAACTTTATCTTCTGTGCTGAGGTATCCCTCTCTGTCCTGCCTCATACTATTCAAAATATCCCTGAGCATAACAAAGGTGTATCCTGACATTTTATCATAATATTTCTTTTTAGAATTTCTACTGATTCCTACTTTACCTCTCAAGTATTGGTCTGAAAAGCACTTTCCCCTCATGTTTTCTTAGTCACTTAATGTAGAAGTTTGGACTTTTCTCCACATGAATGCTGATGTGCTCCTGCTGGCATCAAACCTTGCAGATACAAGTATGCAGTGCTCTCTCATCCCTTATCAACATTCTAAAACTA
>NW_005066009.1:0-716 GCF_000277835.1 Geospiza fortis | reverse complement strand
AAAAAATCTCATGCTTCACCAGTAAAATTAACATGATGGGGGTAGACCAATATTTATTATGGAAATTGTTTCTGAACAGTTCAGTCTTAGGTATGACTTGTCTGTCTCAAACACAATGCAGAAGTGTGATTTTTCTGGGAGGAAATGGTTTAGAAAATGGAAGCACAGTTTCCAAAGTGCCAGTCCCATTTAAAACGTCTCATCTACAAGAATGTGCTGTTACACAGAAGCAATGAGGGAAATAATTATGGGCTAATCAGAGAACAAAAAATGAGAAGCACTAAGCAATGAAATTCTTCATTAATCTAATACTTTCCATGGGAAGGAGATGTCTCCCAACACATTGAGCCTTTATGGATAACTGAAACTTTCAGGCTTCAGTTCTGTGCTTAATTTGCTTATTTTTCAGTGAGGTAGCACCTGGGTTGAGCCTAAGAGAGTTTTAGTCCTACTAGTATGAATGAAAAACTTCACCATCCATCAAACTGTCCTTGCAACCCCTGCCTCTCCATGAGTGGAAAACTTGGGGTATATTGGTTTTATCTGAGGATGCAACTTCTTGTCATGGTCCACATATAAAATACCTCCCCAAGTGCTCAGTGTGAAGGAATTTCCCTGAGTACTTTGTGGTGGCACAAGCTTGGGCAATGACTGATTAAAAAAGAAAATTTAATCTCAAAAGTTGTGCCTTCTCCAGAATGAAGCTATCAAAAAAA
>NW_005066008.1:0-716 GCF_000277835.1 Geospiza fortis | reverse complement strand
CCTGCCTGCTTTCCAGCTTTACAGCAGTTTTCCTGCTGGATTTTTCCAGATCCAGGCTGTTCTGATCCAGCTAGATCAGGAATACCACAGCCCCTTTGCCTGCACAGTCTCATCTGCAGAAGATGACAGGTTGATCTCTCTTGGCCTGCTTTTGACAAACTGCCTTTATCCACTTTTCCCTATTGCAGGCCTTGCAGAAGGTCACAGCCCTTTGGACAGTCACTCCTTCCCCAGACTTTGCCGTTCCCAGTCCTTACTCTAGTCCATACATGGTGTGTGCATGGTGTATGAAGGCAGGTCTGGAAATCCCTCCTGAAGGGGAACTCAGCAGGTATGGTCCCAGTAGAAGAGAATTTCTCCCCAGCTTGACACCTGGTCCCACCAAATGTTGAACTGTGGTCTGGTCTCTGCAATGGCCACAGGAGCACTCCAGGGCAGCCACTCCAGAATGAGCTATCAGAGGGCAGAACACTGGAATCTCATGATTCACAGAGGCATTCAGGGCTGGCATGACTGGTGGGAGAATCTCCCCCAGCCTCACTGAAAAATCCTTACCATTCTGGATCATTTAGTCAGTCTGTCATAAATTTGAACCAGAATGCGGTCCAGATAGAATAGGGGATATAGATGAACTTCAGCTTTTTTACTTGCAAGCAGGCAGCAGAAACAAACTGCATTTATCATGAAAGTCTACTTGCGTTTTTGATAGAGGGCTT
>NW_005066007.1:0-716 GCF_000277835.1 Geospiza fortis | reverse complement strand
AAGACACAGAAGTGCCTGCTATGATCAACAATCACAAAGTGTTAATGCCAGTTCCTAGGCTGGGACAGGAAGAGAGGGATGGGGAGTAGAGAAATCCTGAGGAATCAGCCTCCATCCCCGTGAAGATAATTGAAAAAGCAATCCTGGGAATCACTTCCAAGCATACAAAGGACAAGGAAACCATCAGGAGGAATCAGCACAGTTTCACCACTTTCTCCCATAACAAGCTGACTGAGAATCTGAGAAAACACAGTTGAGCAGACAGGGGGAGGTGAAATGAAACTGAATAGCCAAGTTCAGGAGGCTGTGATCACGAAGTCTGGCTGGAGGCGTCCCAAGAGTCCAATCCTGTTCAACATCTTTATCATTGGTCTAAGTGATGGGGCTGGGAGAACCCTCAGCAGTTTGCTGGTGACACAAAACTGGGAAGAGTGACCAAAATGCCAGAGGGTCGTGCTGCTACTCAGGGGGACCTTGACAGGCGGCAGAAATTGGCTCAGAGGAACTGCAAGAGGTTCAGCAAGGGAAGTGCCAAGTCTTGAAGCGTGGGAGGAACAACATACCCAGAACTTTTCCTTGGCAAAACTGGATTCCTGTGCCACATCATCAGCTCACCATGACCCAAACAAAAAATGATCACTTTGGTAAAGAGACATCTAGAGCCACATAATTACTTTCTGGACTGTTTCCCCTCTGTCCTGGGGTGACTTTATGAT
>NW_005066006.1:0-717 GCF_000277835.1 Geospiza fortis | reverse complement strand
ATAGATCCATAGATGTGAAATCTCTCCAATGCTTTATTTGCAAAGGTCAAATTGCTGATGTTATTCAAGTGGTCTTGGGTACTTCATGAGCAGAGTTCCATTTGTTTTCCATGCAGTGTCACTTCTCATATGAGGCACAACAAAAACAAACGCTGTTTTATTGTATCATCAGGTCAAAGGCAAAGCTGGGAACAGAACCCTGACCCCGATTCTAGTGTAGATTCTATTTTACCTAATCCACTCTAGAACCAATGCAGGTACGGTTTTAATAATCTACCTAATTCTTTAGTCAATCCTTTTCTGCTGCAAAAAGGGTTTTGCCTTGATTTTTATCATTGCATGAAAGGATAGACCAGAACCGTAAAAGTGTATGTGTGTGACTTACTGGAAGTGCATCAAAGTACTACACATGTGTGTAGCTGAGCTCATGGGATATGTACAACAAGAAGCAGAAATAGAAGGTCCTCAGTCCTGTACTACAAAAACAGTCTCTGAAACTCCCAAGGACTTGGGATATCCTAGATCTCTTCTGCAACAGTCCTTTTAACATGTTGTCTGTTATGCACAATTCACATGGGGAATGCTTTGGCTGTAAATTTTCAGGTGGCCAACATATGCTTACATATGCACAAGACAAAGCTTAAAACCCAGCCTTGGAACTAATAATTCACAAGTAGAAAGTTTGCAGATGTCTGGGGTCATCTTCAAAAGTTTATA
>NW_005066005.1:0-717 GCF_000277835.1 Geospiza fortis | reverse complement strand
ACAACAACAACAACAACACCAACAACAGCAACCACGGTTACTGGATCTTCAACGAGTGTCTCAACTCCTGGAAGTATGTTCCCAGCAGTAGTAATTCCCACCAAATTCCTCTGCATCTAACTGCACAACCAGCAAATAATTATCTGGTTCTCCTGTCATTTCTGACCTTGTACTGGGAGTACTGAAGGTCTGAGAGTAGCTCCATTTGTGGCACTGGATGAGATCGGGGATGGCTGTAGCTTCTGGACATCCTAGGAAATGTCATGTGCCCAAAGCCGGCCTTTTGTTCTGGCTGTTTCAGAAGGAACAATTTTTTAGGGGTCCTGGGGAGACAGTTTTGACTTCCCTGACTCAGCAGTGCTCCCAGGAGGTATTTCATTGTGGTGCCTCATCTTGCACAGCTTCTGAAGTAATGGAAAGCTTGTTTTTTCCCCTGTTGGTCCTAATCCTTCAGCTGGCCAGAATGTAGTCACTTGGACCCATGGAGTGCAATTGGAGTGAGACTTGGTCTTGTGACACTTGCATTTCAGGCTCTATTTGGGCACAGCTGTGTATGGTTTCCCAGCTTTCTACTCCTCCTTTACCCTTTTACTGTTAATGGTGTTCAGCTACTCTAGGTGTAAGAAGGAAGGATTCTTCTGCCAGGCTTTTGGGAACAGTTTCAGTCTGCATACTACCCTTTGCTGTGAGCTGTGGTCTTTGGCTGATCAGATCCAC
>NW_005066004.1:0-717 GCF_000277835.1 Geospiza fortis | reverse complement strand
TTCTCTCTCTCTCTTGGATAGAAAAAACTTTTTTGATGGCCTTGTTCGTCATTTTTTTGTGCTCAGTGAAGTTCACAATGCACTATTACTAACACTGCTACAATAACAATCAATACCTATAAACCTATTTTGCAAAGTTCTTTTAGCTGAGGTGTAAAAGTCCATCTTTCAAACGAGTTGTCTAACTACGATCTATCATTTGTTTTAATTTGATTTGTAAAATCTCTCAGTTTTTGAAGTGGTTTGTGTATGGACACTGAATGGTCAGACAAGTTCATACAACACAGTCCTTCCAAATCCTCACGACTATGTTCCTGTGCCACTAAAGGAAAATCAATGTCAGCTCTGTTCTGTAAGGTTGCAGTTTGACAGCACTAACATCTGTCATCATGTCACTGATTGCAATGGAAGTAGTATTGACTGTGCTCAGCCAACACCCCAATTGGTTTAATTGTTTTAATGCCTCAGTTGAGGGAAGTTGTGGTAGAAATAAAGCTGATATAAGTTGTTTTGCAGGCCTCTAAGGATTGAAATTGCTATTACTGTTTTCTTCATAATGATGGGTAAATATTTTTTCTCTATGTTTTATCTTGATGGCTTTTTTTAACATTAGGTGCTATCACAGTGAGTTTTCCAATGCTACATCACCCCTTTTTAAACAAATGATCTAACATCTTTCTGGCAGTTGCTGTGGGGACTCATCTAGGTCAGCAATTT
>NW_005066003.1:0-717 GCF_000277835.1 Geospiza fortis | reverse complement strand
CAGCACACGTGGGTGATGAGATTTTGGGAGTTAGCAAATACTTGCTGCACTTCTTTTCTTTTCTGCCAGATCACCCTGTGTCCCAACAATGTTGGAGAATACAAGCTGGAGCTGGTGCTGGACGTGGAAGACGTTGGCAAGAAGGTGCTTGCACTGCCCCTCACAGCCAGGTACCAACACCTTTCCTGCACCTGCTTGTCTTTCCTCGTGCATCCAGCACCAGCACACTGCCTGGCTGCAGCTCCAAAGGAGAAGTGTTGCTTCATGAGCTGGATCTGCCCATCTAGACATGAGAACAGTGCCAGGAAAGCAGCCCATAGTGAGATACCCCCCTGCTCACAGCCAGGCATGGCCCTAGGCCTTTTTCTAAAGGGAGCAGGAATAACATTATTAATTGTTGGCCTGGGCTTTGGTGCTTGAGCTGGAACAAATTTCCAAAGGCTTGCCTGTCCTTCTTCCTGCAAGTGGTGAACTTGTGCTTGTGACCACCCTGCAGCAGTGGTTTGGAACACAGTGAGCAGCCTGCTGAGAGCTGGGGTCTGGTTCACTTCAGCAGTGCATGTGCAGTGGGGAAGAGGCTCCAGGCAGGAGTGGGGAGAGCAAAAGATCTTACAAGGAGAAATGTAGTCCTTGATGTGGCAGGTCAGCTCAGCTTTCGCTGCTTCCCTCTGGCTCTTTTGAGTCATGCTGTCAGAGTTGAGACCAAAAGTCGTTCTT
>NW_005066002.1:0-717 GCF_000277835.1 Geospiza fortis | reverse complement strand
TTAACCATAACATTTCAGTCTCTCACATTTGTTCCATAATGCTCTCCTGTCATTGAATCCTTTTCAGAATTGTGGTGCTCCAAAGAGACACCTGCTGTCATGGATCAGACAGAAATCTGGGAGGTAGGAGTTTCTCACACCTAATTTTGACATAAATTAATATTTTCCTTTTGTTGCTCTGTGGGTATCTCGATTTACCACAACTTAAAGGCAAAGAGCTGTGGTCTTGTGAACACGTTAATATTTTAAAAAGGAGCTGTTCTTTAAAGCAAATCAGAAAGAGCTAAAGGCATCTTCTGCAGTAAAACTACCACTCAACAGGTCACAGGGGCACTACTTGAATTACTCAAAATGCTCTAAAAGTTGTAAGTACCACCTACAGCACCTTGCTATTAGGCTAAAAACACACCGTAATAAATGGTGAAACAAACATTGTTTCTTAATTTATGAGGATTAGGGGAGCATTTTGTTTTCACTCACAAGAATAATAATAATCATATTAACTCAGAAGATTACAGCTAAACAGAAGATATATTTAGAAATAATGTATGTAATTTCTGCATTGTGTATTTCAAATCTGTGGAGAAAAACTACCAAATGAGGCACTGAGTACCAACAATGGAACACTGTATAATTAGACAGCTCAGAGATTACCTCAGATTGACTTGATATACTGAGTTACTCACTTGCAAGGTTACTCCAAAGGTACAAGGGGGG
>NW_005066001.1:0-717 GCF_000277835.1 Geospiza fortis | reverse complement strand
AACAGTGGGAAATAGGAAATCAGACCTCTGACACTGGGAATGGGACCTATTGGGTATGTGGAGACAATGCCTACAGATGGCTTCCTAAAGGATGGCTTGGTTCCTGTTTCCAAGCAGTATTAGTGCCTCCCCTTAAGGAACTTTGGCAACAACCACAAGGAAGACGTAGGGCCAGGAGAACATTTTCCATCCAGGGAGTCCAGGACAATCCACAATGAACTCCTTTGATTTTGGGAAGCAAAAGATTATGGTTCACTCTATGCCCCACGAGTGCTGCCTCGCACTATGGAATTTATATCAACAATCTAAAGCAATTATTAGAAGAAAAGGTGAACAATACTATTAAAATATCAAATAGAATGTCCTATGAGCTCCAACAAACATGAATGCTGGCTGTACAGAACTACATAGCCTTAAATTACCTGCTTGCTAGACAGGGAGGAATGTGTGCTATTTTAGGACAGGAGTGTTGCAAACCCATCAGTGATGGGTTTGAAGCCCAGCAGACAGGAATCATCCCAACAGAAAGAGCAGCAGAAGACTAGCAGAAAGAGGAACGTTCTTCTTGGTGAGATTGGCTTACTTCACAGTTACCAAATTGGAGACTGCTACAAAATGCAGTCATGGAAGTCATTGTATTCATTGTAGTACTTGCTTGTATTATGATTCAATTTTATAGATGTTGCAACTCTTTGTGCTGGAAAATGAAGTATTGAG
>NW_005066000.1:0-717 GCF_000277835.1 Geospiza fortis | reverse complement strand
CTGTCTGCTCTCAAAATGATGTCATTGCTCTACTCTGCCGAGTATTTCCAGTGCTGGAACAAATCTTGACTTATGACCATTAAAGGAGGAAAATACAAAACCCAGAACACCACCTTGTTGCATTTATTGTAGTCTGAGCATGTCCATTACTCCAGATATTTTAATTTTTTTCAATTACAGAAGGAGATAGGCTTGAAGACCTGGGATAGGTTTTACAAATAAATAGATTTTTCTCAGGGAATAGACTCTGGATCACAATAAGAAAACTCAGTTTTAAGGCAAACTCGGTAACATTTAGTAAAGTTGACAAATTATGAAACAAAGCTCTTAACATCTGTTCCACCAAAAAGCATATTCCCATATATCAGAAAGTCAATTTGTCCTTTTAATTATGTAGTTGATTTGCATAGGCTGAGAGACTGCAAATTTTCTATGTTCTCATGAAGCTAAGAGAGTCATTGAACTGTGTTTTCATCTGGATTTTTTTATTTTTTAAGAGTAGCTATTTGGAGAGTTTTTATTTAACACCTGTGTGGCTCACACTGACAGTGTTTTAGGTGTTGAACATGTGTGGGTTCTAAAAGTCAGATGATGTAAATCTCAAGGGAGGTCAGAGGGAGTCTGCTGCACTCAACATTTGCAGGTGTTTTGTAAATCATCACCTTCAATGTGGGATTATGTTCAGCAAGCTTGAGGTTTCGTGTGTTTTGTCTGGTA
>NW_005065999.1:0-717 GCF_000277835.1 Geospiza fortis | reverse complement strand
TTTTTTTTTTCCTTTGCCTTTTTCCTAACTCTGAGCAGAAGCTCAGAAGGCAAATTGGGAAATCCTATGAGCTTGAAATGGATGTGAGGCAGTCTTCAATTAGACTGTTGATCATGCTCCAATTCAATTAGTTAGGAGCTGATGCTAAGTTTGTTACGGGGTCCTGGGGAGGAAAGGTGCTGACCCTGTTAAGATGATCACTTGTTGGAGTGGTTCCTAAGTGCTGTTGGATATGGATATGCTCACAGTGCAGGGTGCAGATAATGGCAAAGCTTTCCTTTCAGGCTCTGCTCTGGAAGGGAGCCTGGCCAGCTCTGGGATCTGAAGGTATTGATGCTTAATTGCCATTTATCTGTGCATATCACACCCGATCTGCAGTGTCAACCACCAGTGGCAAACGCAGATTAACTGCCTGTGAGTGGCGCATTTACTGACATGGTGCATCTGGGTGGGTTAATGGTGTTTATCTGCATTCTCTGGGGGTACCTGAGGTGTGAGAGCCAGTCCAGTGACACAGAAATGCACAGGATGATTCCAGAGCGCTGTGGTGTCCCTCCATGGAATTATGGGGTGTTTTCCTTTGCATAATCTGCGTGGAACTGTTGTTTCTTAAAACCTGGTGTTTGGAGGCTCTGCCTTCATGAGCAGGTGTAGATACTCCAGCTAACCTCAGTTACACCATGGGAGTATCCAAGGCCAGGCTGGATGAGATTTGGA
>NW_005065998.1:0-717 GCF_000277835.1 Geospiza fortis | reverse complement strand
GAGGAGGAGGAGATGAGGAGGAGGAGGAAGGACAGGAAGAGGAGGAGATGGGAGAGGAGAAGAGGAACATCTCCTGAGAAAGAGGAAGAGGAGATGAGGAGAGGAACAGGAGATGAGGAGGAAGAGGAGATGGGAGAGGAAGAAGATCTCCCGAGGCTGAGGAGGAGGAAGGACGGGAGGAGGAGGAGATGGGAGAGGAGGAAGATTTCCCAAGGAAGAGGAGGAGGAGATGGGAGAGGAGGAGGAGATGAGGAGGAAGAGGAGATGGGAGAGGAGGAAGATCTCTCGAGGAAGAGGAGGAGGACATGAGGAGGAGGAACAGGAGATGAGGAGGAGGAGGAGATGGGAGAGGAGGAAGATTTCCCAAGGAAGAGGAGGAGGACATGAGGAGGGAGAGGAGGAGGAGGAAGGACAAGAGGAGGAGGAGATGAGGAAGGACGGGAGGAGGAGATGAGGAGGAGATGGGAGAGGAGAAGAGGAACATCTCCTGAGGAAGAGGAAGAGGAGATGAGGAGAGGAACAGGAGATGAGGAGGAAGAGGAGATGGGAGAGGAGGAAGATCTCCTGAGGAAGAGGAAGAGGAGATGAGGATGTTGTGAGCAGAGGAGGAGATGGAGAGGAAGAGGAGACGGGGAAGGTGTCATGAGGAGGAGAGTGGAGCAGGGGGTGAGGAAGAGGAGGTGGAGATGAGAGAGGAGGAAGATCTCCCGAGGAAGA
>NW_005065997.1:0-717 GCF_000277835.1 Geospiza fortis | reverse complement strand
AGGCACTGAAGTGAGACTGACAGGCTTATAATTACCAAGGTCTTGTTTCTTGCCCTTTGAAGATTCTAATAACATTTGCTGGCTTCCAGTCATCTGGAACCATGGCATATTCCCAAGGCCATTGATAAATAACTGAGAGAGGTCTCTCAACAACATCAGCCAGATCTTTCAGTATACAGGGATGAAATGTCATTATTTCCAAATTAAACCATTAAATGTTAGAAAACTATTCTAGTTGTGGTACCTAATCTGGCCTTGCTGAGGAAACTGGACAATTCTACTCTTATCTCAAACCCAAATTATTCTCTTATCTGTAGAATTATAAAGCTGCAGGGAATATAAATGCTGCAGGGAATATAAGTACTACAGGTAATGCCATCCAACCCATCAGGATATACCTAAATAGTTTTTGTCATAAATCCATCTAAAACAAAGTGATCTAGACTCTCCAAGCTCATCAGAAAATCTAAAATTGTTCTATGATATCTTTAGTACATATTTTCCTTCGTATCACACACATATTTCTGGTAAAAGTTAAAACCTAAATGTAAGTAATGCTTCACAGTCCTCCAACATTTTTTTGAGTAGGCAGCTATCATTAATGCAGTCCTTGTAGGCACCAAAGAGCATCAGATGCTGAGCATCTCTTAAAATAAGTCCATCCCATGTTCAAAATTGACACAAATTTCACTACCAAACTGCAATAACCAAAAAAGT
>NW_005065996.1:0-717 GCF_000277835.1 Geospiza fortis | reverse complement strand
TTGGATGATGCTCTCAGGCACATGGTAGGCTTGATGATCCTTGAGGATCTCTTCCAACTGAGCTTATTCTGTGATCAAACAGACTTTGGTACTTCTCTGAATTAATTCTGACTGAGTTGAACATATGTCTAGTCCCTCCTGTCCAATCCTGAGGATGCTCACTTATGGTTCCTCACTGCTCAAATCTGAGTTTCTTTGGGAAGAAAAGCAGGACAGGTAGTAAATAGTGCTTAGCCTGACCCTCTCTCATCTGTGGAAGTAGAATGTGACCAAGATCTTCCATTGAATGCCATCCTTCATGCTAGTGTCTTTGAAATCTCCTCCCTTATTTCAACACCCTTCTTGAAGTATTTGTTTCCAAACTGAACATGGCAGTTCAGCAGTGCTCACAGTCACCCCAAACACCCTCAGTTATCCAGCTGGACAAACTGCCACCTCCAGCCTATTTCAAACCCAAATCTCTTTTGACATCAGCATTTCAGTGTCTCCCTCCCTTGATGTATCAATAATGTCAAGAGATTCTCTCCCAGGTCAGCAGTACGACTGATCCCTCTTTGCACTTCCTTGCTAAAGATTTCACTGAATGATGGTCCCTCTCATTAGAGGAAAAAAGGCCAATGTTTAAGGAGGAAGGAGACCTTGTGTTTTGCTCCCCGTATTCTTTGTCACTCTGAGCCATCTGTTTTTGATTTCTGTGCTTTAATTCAGCTTTTTTTT
>NW_005065995.1:0-717 GCF_000277835.1 Geospiza fortis | reverse complement strand
TTCCCGATTAATTCTGGAATAATTCCCACATTAAATCCCAATTTATTCCAAAATAATTCTGATTAATTCCCAAATAATTCCCGATTAATTCCCAGTTAATTCCCCAATAATTCTGCAATAATTCCGGAATAATTCCCAAATTAAATCCCAGTCAATTCCCCAATAATTCCAAATAATTCCCAATTAATTCCCCATTAATTCTGGAATAATTCCCGATTAATTCCTGAATAAATCCCAAATTAAATCCCAATCAATTCCCCAATAATTCCCAATTAATTGTCGAATAATTCCCGATTAATTCCCCATTCATTCCCAAATAATTCCCAATAATTCCTGAATAATTCCACATTAAATCCCAATTAATTCCCAATTAATTCCCAAATAATTTCCCAATAATTCCCCAATAATTTCGGAATAATTCCAAATTAAATCCCAATGAATTCCCAATTAATTCCCAAATAATTCCCAAATAATTCCCAATTAATTCCCAGTTAATTCCCCAATAATTCTGCAATAATTCCTGAATAATTCCCAAATTAAATCCCAATTAATTCTGGAATAATTCCCCAATAATTCCTGAACAATTCCCAAATAATTCCCAAAATAAATCCCAATGAATTCCCCAATAATTCCCGATTAATTCTCCAATAATTCCCGATTAATTCTGCAATAAGTCATGATTAATTAATTAATAATTCCCAAAATAAATCCCAATGA
>NW_005065994.1:0-717 GCF_000277835.1 Geospiza fortis | reverse complement strand
TGTTTTTAGGCAGCCCCAAAAGGCATCTCTGCCATGGCAGGGATGCAGCTGCAGGCAGATGTTGCTCTCTGATGGCCCTGGCCCCTCATGGTGGAGGCTGGAGAGGTTGAGCTGGGGCTCATCTCTGCTGGACCTGCCTTGCAGGGGAAATTTGGATTCCCATTTTGGGTTTTGTTGGGGGTTTTTTTCCCCTCTTCTTCCCTCCTCCTGTTGGTTGCACAATGCATAACCTCGGCTGTGACAGGCTGGTGATTATTTATTGTCATTTGCAGTGACTTGGGGACAAGCACAGGCCATGTACAGCCATTAAAGGCTTTTTTGGAAAACTCAGGAAGCAAAGTGGCCCCGTTCCCTCGGCTGCAGGGAGCAGCAGGGCCTTGTGCTCACCATGGCCATGGTTCAGGGCTCCTCTGCAGCCTCCCTAATTGAGTCATTTGTCTACCCAAATACCCACCAGCTTCACTGCAGATTTGTGGGTTCTCTTCATTACTGGTATCATTAATTTTTATTTAGACACAATTGATGGCCTTGTCCACGGAAGCTGATCTGAAATTGTGTCTGGAGAATGCACTGAGGGGCTGGTGAGCATGGGGAGCCCAGGGGTTGGGGGTGACCTGGGCCACAGCCACAGGGCCACATTTCTTTGAGAAAGGTGCTCGTGCAGCCTGGAGGTGACAGAAGAGTTTCAGAAAGTCTTGTATCTCTTGGAGCAATATT
>NW_005065993.1:0-717 GCF_000277835.1 Geospiza fortis | reverse complement strand
GAGATCAATGAATAAAGCTTTTCTATCAGCTTGTTTGCCTTTCTGATTACTCCAGCAAACTTAAGCAAGTTTGGACACCAACTCTCAAGGGTTAGAGAAAGGTTAGCTTCCTTCATCCAAAAATATTTATTTATACTATACAAGTGTAAGGAAAAAAAGCTTCAGTAACTCTTCTTGTCTAGAGGAAGAGCAAATACCACACGAACAGCATGCCGTGTCTTGAACTAGGTCAACATTCTTCCACAGTCCTGGGAAAGCATTAGCCTTTAGCCATGACTTCCAGGGACAGATCTGGTTGGGAGGTCTAAGAGGATTGCAGGTCCTTTGCCAGAACAAGGAGCTGACAAGGAGAGGACCTCTGCTGGACTTCATAGTTACAAACAAGGAAAGATTGCTCAGGGATGTGAAGGTCAAGGGTAGCCTTGCCTCTAATGTTATGCTGGAATTCAGAATCTGGAGAGGATGGAGCAGGATTCCAACTCTGGATTTGAAGAAAGGAGACTTCGGCTTATTCAGTGATATGTTTGGAAGACATGGGATACAATCCTGGAAAGCAACGAGCCCCAGGAAAGTGGGTTGATATTCAAGGTTCATCTCCTCCAAATTGAGAAATAGTTAATCCCATCTAGCAGGAAATCAAGCAAAGGCAGCATGAGGCCTGTGTGGATAAATAAGGAGTTCCAGATGTAACTCGGACATGAAAAGAAGTCTACAAGA
>NW_005065992.1:0-717 GCF_000277835.1 Geospiza fortis | reverse complement strand
AGCAGGTAGATTAACACATTACAAATGCAAATCTTTGTAGGATCCAGGCACCTCAGTAATAAATGTGATTTTGGTGCAGTTCTCAGCATGTCAGTAAGATTATAGCTGAAGAAATCTCATCTCTACTTTCTTGGACTTGTGATGTATTCAGTTACCCCTCCCAAGTTGCTTTCCCCTGCCAAAGGCCAAGATATCCCTCCTTCATGACCTCCTTATTCCAGCTGGCACCAAAGCTTTCCCTGTTGTGTCTGTCACCCTGTAAGCAGCAATATTGTTGCTCTGTGATTTACCATGCTGCTGTCTGCTGACCTTTTGGAGTTTGGCATTTCAGCCCCAAGGAAGTAGAGCCTGTTCCTAAATCTTCTCATCTCCCTGAACTACTAGACCAAACCCATAGTCAGTAAAGGTTTCGGCCTGTTCCTGTGTGGCCTCACATTGCTATTTAGAACTTAATACAAGTTTTTTTTCCCCAACAGAGCAAGGATGCTGCTTAATCAGCGAGGATTAGTAAGGAGACTGCTGCCCTGTCTCCCCATCCATTTCCCACTGAAGGAACAAGCAATCTGCTTGTGAACGAGCTCTTCACCCTCCTTTGTTTGTGTGTGTCATGTAATGGAAATTCATTAGATGTTTTAGTACTGGTGGTAATTCCAGAGCTGATACCCACATAACAAGGCCAGTACACATAGCAAGCTCATGAAAAATCCCAAGCAAAAC
>NW_005065991.1:0-717 GCF_000277835.1 Geospiza fortis | reverse complement strand
TTTTTTTTCTTCTGAAACAGCTGTTGAGTTAATACAGTTGGCTTGATGCTATTGTAGGAGATAAGTTTAATGGCACAGTGAGCTATTATCTGGAAGGGACAGAGACAGCATCATATTAAAAAGCTCTCTATGAGGTTAATGCCTCCCCCCGCCTTGATGATCTTAAAATAATTCACAGGAAAAATTAGGCAATGTCTCTCTCTCCATCTTTCTGACTGATTCACCATTGCAGTGAAACTATTATTTCTTAATAGGATATTTTGTTGCCATGAGCTCATTATTAAAGGAAAAAGATATAATGTGATCTATGAAATTATAGGTCTGTAGACAGTCTGGAATCTCTGTTCCCTAAAACATCACGGAGCATTTGCTTCTGAGGACGACATGGATTTTTCCTGTGAGACTTACAAAGCATATTTGCTTTGCTCTATAGTGGTTTGTACATGTAGATTTAGCAATTCTATTTAAGCTGCTTAAATGCACAAAAAATGTGAAGATCAAAATGGTCTGTGGTCATGGAAAAGCAACAGGATGAAACAATGTCAATTCAGTCAGCCAAAGGGTGATTTATGTGATTTCCTCGGTAACCAGATGACATTAAAGGTGAATTTCACAAAACTGAACTGGCAAAGAGAAAGTAATTTTCACCTGAGTTTTTTTGTGCATTCTTATCCCTTACAAATAGGCAAAGGAGGACAACTATTTATATGGAAAAAA
>NW_005065990.1:0-717 GCF_000277835.1 Geospiza fortis | reverse complement strand
TCAGCCTGGCAATCATTTAATAAACTCACCAGTTTGATCTAATGCAAGGTGGATCTTTCTTCTCTGTATTATGCATCCAATTTTTCTGCTTATTTTCCATGCCTCACCATTTCAACCTGTTTTTATTGTTTTAGCCAAGAGGATTTAACAAGAAGGTTTAATCAAAATGCCACTGGTGCCTGTGCTGAGCTGAGATTTTCTGCTATGAATATACATTTTTCAGGGATATAGATATATGTATGTAATATAGCTGATGACTCAACTGTGAACAGTGATTTGGGATTTGCATTGTTTCTGCTGCTGGTGTGTTTCATTAAGGCCACTATGGTGATGCACTGGCAAAATGTATGGAGCTGAAATGAGACTCTTCATTCCCATAAAGAGCCTGGTATTTTAGTGCCTGTACTAAGCATAGTAAATCCTAGAAACTGAAATTTCCTTTGTAGGCACAGTATATTAATTAGCATCTTTTAAGGTTAAAAAACCTGAGTCCTCTGCTGGTCTGACATGCATAATGAATGCTCTGACACAAAGGTTTTGAGTAACAAATGCTTCTGCTTAAAGGGCTGGATGAGGATATCTAGAGGTTATTATCTGAAGGTTTAGTATCCTGCTAATTGTATCATCCATGTTGTAAGAGGGATGAGATCCATTTTGGTACCTAGGAATGCTGTGTACTTCCTCTGATGTTATGAGTATCTCTAAACTTGCAGTGTA
>NW_005065989.1:0-718 GCF_000277835.1 Geospiza fortis | reverse complement strand
AACCCAGCACTGCCAGGTTCACCACTAGACCAGCACCACCAACTATACTCCCTCAGCACCATATCTGCAAGTGTTTTCTATTTGTTTTCCAGAAGAAATAGAAACTTCCAAGAGCAATTGTTTTCATGGTAAAGGAAGTTACCTGGCTAAATAGGCCAGGTAAATGGAAGTGCTCTTTTTGATCATGTTTGTTGGCTGACACAGGTTCAAATCAGGTCCAGGATGTCTCCTAGAAGAGGCTGATATTATTTAAGGCTCTGAGCTCAGTTCACTGAAGTCTGGGCTCATTCAATGTGGATTTACAAAGCATGACTTGGGTGCACATTAATCTTCAATTTTCTTCCTTGGTGTATGCTCTTCATGTAGCCACAGCTGTGGAGACCAGGGAGGTGGAATAAGGTGCATATTGCCTTCACACTGGGACAGAAATATTTCTTAGATCTCCTGCACTTTGAGCTGAGTTTTCTTGAGAACATTGACATTTATCCCATTTCTGCATGTTGCGGAAGAAACTTTTTTTTCATTAAACATTAACCTTAATTCTTCGAGTCAGCAGACCCTTGTCTCTCCTCAAGTTGCAAGCTCATCCAAGAAAATGCAGTTTGTTCATGCAGTCCTTAAATAGCCTCCTTCACATTAAAGACAGAAGTAACATTCAGTGGATTTTCTGACTCCTTAGATAGCAACAATAAGAATCACAGAATGGGTCAGGCTGGAA
>NW_005065988.1:0-718 GCF_000277835.1 Geospiza fortis | reverse complement strand
CCCCAAATCCCATTCTTTATTCCCCGAATTCCCACTGTATTTCCCCAAAATCCCCTTTTTATTCCCCAAAACCCCATGATTCATTTCCCCAAAATCCCCTTTTCCATTCCCCAAACCCCATTGTTTGCCCCAAACCCCGTTCTTTCATTCCCCAACCCCCAGGATTTATTTTCCCCAAATTCTCATTTATTTCCCAAAAGTCCCATTCGTTTTCCTCGCCAAAACCCCACTTTCTCCCCCAAAATCCCATTATTTTCCCCAAAATCCCCATTTCCCCACCCAAATTCCCATTATTTTCTCCAAAATTCCATCCTTTACCCCCAAATCCCCTCATTTATTCCCCAAATCCCTTTATTCCCCCAAAATCCTATTCTTCATTCTCCCCAAAATCCCTTTATCTCCTCCCAAAATTCCCTGATTTTCCCCCCAAAATCCTCTGATTTCTCCCCAAAACTCCCATTCTTTCCCCCCCTAAATCCCCACTTTCTCCCCCAAATCCCCATTATTTATTCCCCAAAATCCCCTTTTCCCCCCAAAAATCCCTTTAGTTATTTTCCCCAAAAATCCCATTATTTATTCCCAATTCCCTGGTTGGTTTTCTCCAAATCCCATTATAATTCCCATTATTTATTCCCTGAAATCCCATTATTTATTCCCAATTTCCCCTTATTTATTTCCCAGAAGTCCCCTTATTTTTCCTCCCCAAATCCCAATTTTT